>NC_058043.1:14027166-14297166 GCF_020085105.1 Siniperca chuatsi
GTCTCCTCTGCTCTGTATTCATGTCAGCCTTTCAGTCAATAAATAAAACAACCTGAAACACCTGGTGAAGTAAATGTTGAATCATTGGTTCAACAACCCATTTATCACCCCTCAAAGGTGATAAATTGTTAAAATTTTGTGCGATGAGACTGTGTAGCACCTGTGTTTCATCTGTTGGGTGTGAGCTTTACTAAAAATTCATCTGCTGCAGAACTGAAACAATTAATCAATTAGTCGATCAACAGAAAATACATTTCCCAACTATTTTGATAATTTATCAAACTTTAAGCAATTTCTAGTCTCCACAGGGAAGGCAGTGTCGTTTGCTCTACCACTTTGGTCCAGACTGAAATGTCTCAAAAACTATTGGATGGATTTCCAAGAAATTTTGCGCAGACATTCATGGTTACCAGAAGATGTATCCTAATGACTTTGATGATCCCCTGACTCTTGCTCTAGCGCCACCATGAGGTTGACATTAGTGGTTTTGAGTGAAATATCTCAACAACTATTCCCATGGAATTTGGGACACATATTCATGTTCCCCTCAGGATGAATTATAATAACTTTTGTGATCCCTTAATTTTTTATCTAGCGCCACCATCAGGACAACATTTTTATTTGTCCAATACTCTGATTTATGACCAAATACCTGCCAAGCTAAAGACATTCCCATCAGCATCAGCTGTAATTTGTTTAATGCTAATTAGCAAATATTAGCATGCAAACACACTAAACTAAGATGGTAAACATGGCAAACATTACACCAGCTAAACATCAGCATGTTGGTATTGTCATTGTAAGCATGTTAGCATACTAATGTAAGCATTTAGCTCAAGGCACTGCTGTGTCTAAACAACCTCACATAGCTTCTGTTAGCATGGCTGGAGACTCTTAGTCTTGTTTAGGCAAAAATGCCAAATATTCTGTTGTCCCATTTTCTCAAATGTGAGTTTTTGCCTCTCATATATGATGGAAGTTTGACTATTTTAAGTTTTTGGACTATTGGTACTATAGGAATTTCAATATGCTACCGCTCTTGAAAATTATAATGAACATTTTTCAATATTTTCTGATATTATATAGACAAAATATTAAGCAATTAATCAGGAATAAAATTGGCAGATTAATTGCTAATGAAAATAATTGTTAGTTGCAGCACTAATCTGCTGTGTGTGCTTTACAAAAAGACCATTAGAAATTCAATGGCCAGTATTGACTGACTTAATCAGAGATGAGGACAGATCCTGGCCTACATTGTATTTTTCTTTTTCTTTGGAGGTTTCCATTAGACGACAGAAATACATCAGGCCTAATCAGACTGTTTTACCACAGTCATAGGGGATTTTCTGACACAGCCAACAATTTGCAGTAATGAGCAGGTTGGTTTCTTCTGCCTGGAAAACCTCATTTTTAAATGAGCAAACATGCCCCATATTTGCCAGTAATTGTTTGGCTTTGTCACTCCCGCTAATTAGTGAGCAGAAAACCAAATACCAGTCTGAATGAAAACACTACTGGCTAATTGGCTGTGCAGGTCATGCTTTGACAGCAGTGAAGATGGCAAAATGTTGATACTGTGGCACCAAAGCAGATAACAAGTGCATACAAAATACTTGCAAATGTCCGAAAGGTTTATAATGCTGTTAACAGTCACTTTAATAGACTTTTTAGTTCCAGTGCATCATCTTAAATCTAAGTCTAATAAGTGTACATAAAAGCATTTTTTGCCCAAGCTTTCATGTTTTGCCAGTTTTAAAATCATGAACAGATTCATTTGTATGACTGTCAAAACAACTTTTAGAACATGACTTTAGACATGTCTTGCTAGAGGTATTGAGATATTTTACTTAAGTAAAAGTATAGCAATACCACAGAATAGAAAGTCCTACATTCAAAATTGTACTAAAAGTAACTTAGTCTTTGAAGCAAAATGTACTTAATGTAGGCTGGACAAGGAACAAGAGAAGGTACAAGAGAAAGGCAAAGAAAGCTGCAGCATTAAATAAAACCAAAGCTGTCAAATTACAAGGATAAAAGATTATTGTCACTCCTGCCTGCTTTCCAAAGACAAGAATCACTATCACACTCACACAGACACAAAACCAACCCACACACACACACACACACACACACACACACACACACAAACCTCAAGAAAACAATCAACTCTGCTGTTAGTTTCAAGATGTTCTCTATGCGAGCCTTTTCCAGTTGAGCAGATGTGCTGTCAGTAGGTGCTCTAACACACACACAAACCCACACACACATACACAAACTGTGTCGCCATGAGAGCACATCCTGCCCTGCAGGTCATCATTTGTCATAGTAATGTAATAAAACCACACAAACAAACCACAAACACACACTTCCATTTCCAACACACTCATTTGTTAAACGATGCAGGAAAACTGGGGAGAATTGGACAACCAGAAAATTAATGTCTCATGTATTTCTACACCAAGACATTTCTGTTGTTAATCATCTGGAGTCTGTTATATTGTATCCACTGTTGGACATTATTCCCTATTCAGGATCTCTATTCCAATTTTTCTGGTGAAATTATTCCAGATTTTTGTACCACTTCCCAATAAGGCACTCATTATAAAGCATTTCTCAGTTGTTACTATTAATGGTTGATACAGTTAATAATTTATTAATGCTTTGTATACCAATAAAAAGAAATTAATAAGAACAACTTTTGGGTTGCCAGGTTGTGGAAAATCTCTTTGGCTAGTGTTTTTCCTCCCGCATGACACTTGCTTTGTCTTTTTAGCTAGCTCTTTAATTAACCAGGAAGACTCCATTAACAGTGTTTTACCAGTTACCTTCTGGAAAAGGGCTGCAGTGCATCTTGATGAACAACCATTAATTAAACAACATATTAATATTTACAACGGCAGAGTTTATGGATTATTTTAAAAATGGGCAGCTTACTTGAAAAATGCAATAATTTCCTCATTACATATTAATTACACATACAGAAAAAGTATTTAAGTGTAAAAGTATTTACATTACTTTACTAATAACTCAACAGCAAAAGTAATTACAGTACTCGTTACATTACTGTTAATACTGCTCCCAGTTCTGTCAAGGGCTTGTTCAAACAACCCCAAAGCCTCGACACCTGTGCATATTTTCTGTATTTAACTCTTGTAGACATAGAAAACAAGACATACAGTAGTAGCAAGTGTCTAGTTAGCTAGCTTAGTCCCGCTCAGTGCACGCAGCACTCCAGAAGTCCTGTCCTGAGACTGAAGCTGAAGGACCTTTCATCTCCAGACAGAATTCAGGTAATTCCTTAATCTGTCTAGCTAGCGAGCTAAGAAGACGCAACATGTAACTAAGACAGCTGTGACATTTCTGGAAGGCTCATTTCTCCTCTTTTGGCTTAGGCTAGCCAACTCCTCCCATCTGCCGCTTCTCGGCTTTGCTAACACGTCCAAGTTTCTCCACTAAACCCACAAAGACGAAACTGACTTCAACCCTCCATCCAGCTTGTGGTAAAACATACAAGACAGTGAACAAGCTAACCCTTAAACAGTGACGTAACAGAGCTTTTATGTAATACTGAATTTCACATTGTAATGCCTAACACTCCATGGTTCCCACACCTTCTTAAACATCCAATTCAAGGACTTTCCATGCCCAATTTCAAGGACCCAACACAGCATAGTTTGAGACACAGATCAAGGTTAATTACTGTTACAACACTGAGAATTTTTATAATGACAACTAGCAGGCTTTACAGAAGCTCACAGACAGAAATTAAAGGGAGAGATGGCTTAACTGTGTTACAAATAAATAAATATCAAAAGAAATTAAATTTCTATTCTGGCACAAAATATATAAATTCAAGCACTTTCAATGACCCATGTCTATTTATGTCTATTTTCAATAACTTTCAAGTCCTTGATCCACCCCCTCAAATTTACAAACTTTCAAGGATTTCAAGGACCCTTGGGAACCCTGACACTCCTTTTTACTGAAAAAAGTAATGTAATACTGTAATTCAGTAATTACTGAGTATTATGTTAAAATTACTTCCCAACATTTATAACTACAGACTACATGGGTCTCTCACCTTCTCATAAGCCATTAAGTCTGCAGCTATAAATGTTATAGTCCAACTTTGGGTCTAGCTTTCGCATAGATGAATTCTGTAAAATGTTAGCAAATTAAGTTATAAATAGCATCACAGGATAAACAACAGCCGAAGCAATTTTTTTCGAAACTTGGAAACCCAAAAGTTGTTCTTATTCATGGCTTATAACTGATCTATAAAGCAAAGCAAAAACAGTGGTTGCTAACTAACTAGATTTTTAAGTATTCGCCACAACTTGTCACATTGACGTGACACTCACACACACACACACACACACACACACTAGGACACACTAGGAGAAGGAGGATAATGGCAGGAGGAGGTGTTACAGCCTCCTGTGCTGCAGCTGAATAATTCAAGCGACATCTTCACCGCAGGTCAGAATACGTGAGCCAATACCACTGATTTAAAGCTTTGTATGCTGTGCATGGTCAGTCAGCGCAGCCAATCGGAGCACTGGGTCTTCTGCCTGACTTTTTTCTTCACACATTATGTGCACCATAGCATACTCAAACATTCACAGACACTGAAGGACAAATGTTAGACTGAACACAATCCTCTGCTTGGAGAGAAAAAGTTGAAGATTGAAAATTCTTTGTCTTTGTTTGAGCTTTGAGTGTCTGATGAGCCTCTTAGCGATTTACTGCGGTCCTCTAAGCTACTCTGTGTCATCAGACGGCTGGCTTGTCTTGACGCAGTGTCAGAACAAGCTTGGAGACATGCATTATGAGACTATGACGAACATCAACCTGAGCAGTGTAGACTGGACCAATAAAGTCAGTTTGTGATAGTAATTAAGATAATTAGTAGAGAATTCAATAAGTAAATAAGTATGCCATGTAGAGAAAAAACACATCTATCTATATATGTTTATCTGTTATCTGTTACCCCATAACCAGTGGTGGAAAGTAACTAAGTGCATATACTACAGTACAATTTTGAGGTGCTTGTACTTTACTTGAGTAATTCCATTTTATGTTACTTTATACTTCTTCTCCACTACATTTCAGAGGGAAATATTGTATTTTTTACTTCACTACATTTATTTGATACATTTAGTTAAATACAAAATATAATCAAAAAGTGAATATAAACGTTAAAGTAATACGTACATTAATCAATCAATAATGATTGTATAATATAAAATACATTATTCTGAAATGGGACATTCTGCATAATGAGTACTTTTACTTTTGGTACTTATACACCAAAGTATATTTTGATGCTAATACTTTTATACTTTTACTTAAGTAAATGATCTGAGTACTTCTTCCACTACTGCTTATGACACTCAGTAACACGGATGCCTTGAAAAATGTACAGTAAGAAGTAGCATGCAGTCAGAAAGCTTCCATAGAGACTGAAAATGAATTCTTGGTCTGCAGCCAGCACAGTTCACCAGCCCCTGTGTTATTCCTTCCACTGTACTCTTATTTTCATGCCCCTACTGTACTTGGACTGTCTGCAGATGCAGTAACTTAATGCCAGCTAGCCAAATAATTACACTCCTGCTATCTCCCACCGCACTAGAGCTGACAGGACTTCTCTAGCACTTTTTGTGCCCTTTCACCCCAAGAGTCTTGTTTTACACTCCACTTGTGAATCAAGTGGGGAGAAGGCTAGGGCGTGTATAGTCTTGCGTTGCCAGAGACATTGTGCTGTGCCAGAAAAGGAGGATGGTCTTTTTGTATCAGTTTTTGAAAAAGCATTCTGGGTTATGTGAATTTCTTAAACCAGACAGAATCATCAAGGCCCTAACTTATATAGCGCCTTTCTAGTCTTTCTGACTACTCAAAGCGCTTATTCAAGTCTGAGATAGTCTGCAAGCGCTTTTGTGCTTTATTCCTTGACTTCTTTAATCTTGCCGTTGATTCTTTCTATTGGTAGACAATTATGTCAACATGCTGTTCCCAGAGACTGATGTATTGTCTACATTTTTAAACACCATAATAACACAACCTGCCTTGCACGATCACTCTTGTCTCACTAAACTTATTAAAACGCAGTCACTTATCATGCGTGGTTCATTTGTATGCATACATTCCGGTTATGTGCAGTGAATCAATCATGATAACCACAGAGGGGGAGAGAAAATCAGATGGGTGGGGGAAAAAATTGCATTTAGAGGAAACATGGGAATTAACTATAGCTGTGTTAGGAGAGAGTGACAAGGAACATCACCTGTCCTAATGTGATATGTATCATGCTTTAATGTGCATCAGACACAGTCATTATACCCTGTCTATGGTGTCTGTTCTTCTCAACTGTAACTCACTCTATGATACACCCATATGACCCTTTAGCAATCAAGCATCCATGTTTTAGTGAGTTACTTTCCCTGGGAACAGAGGAAATAGAACCAAATGAACATAAATCAATGCTCAAACATGATGATGTTGATGAAAAGTAAGGGTTTTGTGCAAAAACTTAAAATCAAGAATGTAATATCTTGATCTTCTTCTTTTCCTTTTGGCTGTTCCCTTTCAGGGGTCGCCACAGCGAATCATGTGCCTCCATCTAACCCTGTCCTCTGCATCCTCTTCACTCACACCAATTAACTTCATGTCCTCTCTCACTACATCCATAAATCTCCTCTTTGGTCTTCCTCTAGACCTCCTGCCTGGCAGCTCCAACCTCAGCATCCTTCTACCAATATATTCACAGTCTCTCCTCTGAACATGTCCAAACCACCTCAATCTGGCCTCTCTGACTTTATCTCCAAAACATCTAACATGAGTTGTCCCTCTGATGTACTCATTCCTGATCCTGTCCATCCTCGTCACTCCCAAAGAGAACCTCAACATCTTAAGCTCTGCTACCTCCAGCTCTGCCTCTTGTCTTTTCTTCAGTGCCACTGTCTCTAAGCTGTACAAGATCGCTGGTCTCACCACCGTCTTGAACACCTTTCCTTTCATTCGTGCTGATACTCTTTTATCACACAACACACCTGACACTTTTCTCCACCCATTCCAACCTGCTTGCACTCGCCTCTTCACCTCTTTTCCACAGTCTCCATTGCTCTGAACTGTTGACCCTAAGTACTTAAAGTCCTGCACCTTCTTCACCTCTGCTCCCTGTAACCTCACCGTTCCACCTGGGTCCCTTTCATTGACGCACATGTATTCTGTCTTACTGCGGCTAAGCTTCATTCCTCTGTTTTCCAGAGCAGACCTCCATCTCTCTAGATTTTCCTCCACCTGCTCCCTGCTCTCACTACAAATCATAATGTCATCCGCAAACATCATAGTCCATGGAGATTCCTGTCTAACCTCATCTGTCAGCCTGTCCATCACCAGAGCAAACAAGAAGGGGCTCAGAGCCGATCCTTGATGCAGACCCACCTCCACCTTGAACTTCTCTGTCACACCTACAGCACACCTCACCACGGTCTTACAGCTCTCATACATGTCCTGCACCACTCTAACATACTTCTCTGCCACTCCAGACTTCCTCATACAATACCACAGCTCCTCTTTCGGCACCCTGTCATTCTCTAAATCTACGAAGACACAATGCAACTCCCTATGACCTTCTCTGTACTTCTCCATCAGCATCCTCAAAGCAAATACTGCATCTGTTGTACTCTTTCTAGGCATGAAACCATATTGCTGCTCACAAATGCTCACCTCTGCCCTTAGCCTAGCTTCCACTACTCTTTCCCACAACTTCATTGTATGGCTCATCAGCTTTATTCCTCTGTAGTTGCCACAGCTCTGCACATCTCCCTTGTTCTTAAAAATTGGCACCAGTACACTTCTCCTCCATTCCTCGGGCATCCTCTCACTCTCCAAGATCTTGTTAAACAAACTAGTCAGAAACTCTACTGCCACCTCTCCTAGACACTTCCATACCTCCACAGGTATGTCATCAGGACCAACTGCCTTTCCACTCTTCATCCTCTTCAACATCCTCCTCACTTCACTCTTGCTAATCTTTGCTACTTCCTGCTCCACACCAGTCACCTCTTCTGCTCTTCGTTCCCTTTAATTTTCCTCATTTATCAACTCTTCAAAGTACTCCTTCCATCTTCCCATCACACTCCTGGCACCTGTCAATACATTTCCATTCTTATCTTTAATCACCCTAACCTGCTGCACATCCTTCCCATCTCTATCTCTTTGTCTGGCCAACCTGTACAAATCCACTTCTCCCTCTTTAGTGTCCAACCTAGCATACTCACAGCTCTTTGATTGGCCTTTGCCACCTCTACCTTCACCTTACGCTGCATCTCCCTGTACTCCTGTCTACTCTCTTCAGTCCTCTCAGTGTCCCACTTCTTCTTAGCTAACCTCTTTCTCTGTACACACTCCTGAACTTCCTCGTTCCACCACCAAGTCTCCTTGTCCACTTTCCTCTTTCCAGATGACACACCAAATACCCTCCTACCTGTCTCCCTGATCACATTAGCTGTAGTGGTCCAGTCATCTGGGAGCACTTCCTCACCACCCAGAGTCTGTCTCAGCTCCTCCCTGAAAACTACACGACATTCTTCCTTTTTCAACATCCACCACTTCCACTTCCACTCGCAGAGCGCCGTTGTCCTCTTCATCTTCCTCACCACCAGAGACATTTTACACACTACCATCCTGTATTGTCTTGCTACACTCTCCCCTACCACTACTTTACAGTCACTGGTTTCTTTCAGATTACAACGTCTACACAAGATGTAGTCCACCTGAGTGCTTCTACCTCCGCTCTTATATGTCACCCTATGTTCCTGCCTCTTCTGGAAGAAAGTGTTCACTACAGCCATTTCCATCCTCTTTGCAAAGTCTACCACCATCTGTCCTTCTGTGTTCTTGTCCTGAAGACCAAACCTGCCCATCACATTCTCATCACCTCTGTTACTTTCGCCTACATGCCCATTGGAATCTGCACCAATCACCACTTTCACCTCTGGGGATGCTCTGCATCACTTCATCTAACTCACTCCAGAATTTCTCCTTCTCTTCTAACTCACATCCTACCTGTGGGGCATAACCACTCACAACATTGAACATCACCCCTTCAATTTCCAGCTTCAGACTCATCAACCTGTCTGATACTCTTTTCACCTCTAGAACATTCCCCACTAACTCTTCTTTCAGGATAACTCCTACTCTGTTTCTCTTCCTATCTGACCCATGGTAGAACAACTTGAACCCTGCTCCTAAGCTTCTAGCCCTGCTACCTTTCCACCTGGTCTCCTGGACACACAGTATGTCCACCTTCCTTCTCTGCATCATGTCAATCAACTCTCTAGCCTTCCCTGTCATAGTCCCAACATTCAAAGTCCCTACTGTCAGTCCTACATTCTTAGCTTTCCTCTTCTCTCTCTGCCTACGAACACACCTTCCTCCTCTCCTTCTTCGTCTTTGACCAACAGTAGTCCAATTTCCACCGGTACCCTGTAGGTCAACAGCACCGGTGGCGGTCGTTGTTAACCCGGGCCCCGACCGATCCGGTATGGAAGTCATTTTCACGATTCGCATTTTTAATTTGGCATGTTGTTTTATGTCGGATGCCCTTCCTGACACAACCCTCTGCATTTATCCAGACTTGGGACTGGCACAAGAAGACACTGGCTTGTGCCCCCTTGTGGTTGCATTAAGAATGTAATATCTTGATAATTATGCATAAATGGTTATTAGGCAATGGCTGCTAATATCCAAGTCCACACTGCAACTACTGCACATTATTTCTTGTTATGTTTAATGAACTTATTGCATTGTTCTATCTCCACTCATTCCTTCTTTGTATTCCTCTCTTCTTCTCTCTCTCTTTGTCAGATTTTTCTCTCTGTCTCTTTCTTTCTGTCATTAGCGAGCATTGATTTAAAAGGCTTCATTTCTACGGGACTGTGTGGCCGTCTCAGACTCTTTGACTCCACAGATCAATAATGAAAGTGGGTTTGCATCAAATGACCATGAAAAAGCAGAGTCAGCAGAGCTCAGCTGTTGAATTTAGCCCAGCACACAACCTTTGGTCATGTTGTTTTCAGTGGCATCCTTGTTAGCTTCAAAAGCCTGCATCAGAGCTGTTACTAAGTGAGTTGTCCATCTTATTTGGCCTTATCATCTATAAGATGTAATGTCATGATGCAGCTTTACAGGCAAAACATAAAGGTTTATAGAATGGCATGGAAACATGGTGCCCATTAGTACTTACTGTGTACCACATGCTACTTATTTTGTATGATTTTCTGTTATTTTAATTAGCACTTATCATTGTATTATTCCTTTATCTATCTTTATATATATATACATGTTAGTACTTCTCATTCTCAAAACAACCATCTCCATTCCTCAGATGTTGACTTCAGGCGTGTCTGCTTGAGCTGCTAACCTTATGAATTAAAGAGATTTAAATTCATCTTTATTTCTGTCTCTCAGACCAGCTTTCCACCCTGCACTCTAAGTTACAGTATGTTCAGCTGCATTTGGATAATAGAGCTAGAGTGAGGTCTAAATCTTCATATCACCCACACAGCGCCTGAGTAAAAAGTCTGCAGCAGTTACAATAGAAACTTAAATGGTTTCCACTTTGTACCAAAATGCATGGGCAACTTGGGATTACAAAAAGATTATATTGCTTCCAATCTCTTTTTTAAAGTAGTCATCGCACGGTTCAGGAGTGGTGGCGGGGGTATCAACAAAATTTTATTTACTCCATCTTAAAATCCATTCAAACCACAATTGAATTCATGCTTGCATCTAAAGTATCTCAATTTATTTTCAAACCTTAACACGTATGATTGAAATACCAACCATTTAATTTTTAGGGAATTTCACAGAAAACATTTCATCAAGATGTTGACCTCTGCCACAGCATACCTCAGTAGTGTGTAGTCTTTTATTTCTAATGCATTAAATAACATAGGCTACTTTAAGTCTTGTACTGCATGTAACACAGGTATACAAAACATGTGGGTGTCTGTCTCTGAAGATGTTTAAACTCTCTTTATATTAAAGTTCCAGTTTTTTGCCTTGAAAGTTCAAAAATCTAATCATATTCAAGTGTTCAAGATAGTAGGTCTCATCCTTATCAGATCATCCACCAAAACTGTCCTGAGTGAAGGAAACACAGCTGACTTTTTGAGCTGAGTTGCTGAGTTTTCAAGTCTTATTATGAGACAGTAGTGGGTGCTAGAAATTTAATACAGGAAACTGTAGGGATGATCTGTCAGAGATGATATATTTCTTACAACTCCATAATGTGTGGCATCCTTTAGCGTAACGGAACTAAAATCTATAGCCGTGTTAGCAGCCCGGTGAGGCTGTAATGCTCATTACACACCAGAAACCAAAACTGATGGATGGAAGAAATAGAGAGAAAACTTTTAAATTCCCACATTTTAACACTACGTGGGGTGAAAGTTTGGCCTGAGGATAAAAGCAGTTGTAAATTTGTGTTGGCACTCGGCAGAGCTGGTTGCCACAGTGCTACTTTTTCAATTCTGAGCCAAGTGTGATATATGGGCTTTTCTTGTAAACTGTTTCAAGTTTAAACATTGCTCCTCTATAGTCTGAAATGGATCAGAGGTAACAGACCATGTTACATATTTCCATGTTACAGGTGATGTGTATCAGGTTACACGAAGCACTGTGCACTGCAGGTCGATGCAATGTACTTGAAATGTATGTTAAAGCTGCAATAATCAATATTTTTATATAAAAAATGGATCAGATGAGTTTGTGTATTGTGAAAAGGGTCGCTTATAGTGACAAACCCACAGAGAATTATCAACCGACTCTGCAGTTCACCTCAGCTCTACTGAGCGTTCAGCATCTTTCAGCACATTGTTTTGGTTTTCTGGCTCGCTCCGCTCTCATCAATCCTAATTGCTGCACCTGGCAGCTGTTTTTAGTGGAAAAACCTCTGATAGACCCACTGTATGCCACCTGCCCAGCACCAAACAGCAGACAGACAAAGTTAGCAACTAGCTGGTGAACATAATGGAGCATTTGGCAGCTAAAGAGACAGGAGCAGACCAAAACAGAGCACAATTCCAAATGAATGTTAATGTTGCTCTGTGTCTGTGCTGTGTTTAAATAAGTAATTGTTTGCTAACACTTTTGCTGTAACAACTTTATATGGTGATAATATTGTTGTATTTACAGCTTGTTTTGCTGCCCCCAATTGGCCAAAAAATTAAGTAAAGCAGCTTTAAAAGCATTATGCATGTATGTCCTACATCCAGCTCTGTTAGAAGGAGTCGTATTTGCACACGGTGTGTTTTGCTATGTGGCAGCTACATTATGCTGTTCTGATGGAATTAAATGAGGAAGCTACATCAGCAGCCTCTCTGTGGGAACACTATAATTGTCCATTACTGTGTTGGCCTGACGTCTCATGTCTTTGTGTATTGTTTTGCATTGTGTGCTGCAGATACTGAGCACATACTGAATGTGGAGCCTCTTTAGACCCATTCAATGGCAATGTGATTAGCAATGCTTGATTTTAAAATATATTCCTCTGAGAAACTGTAATGTAATTTTTTAATTAAAGCTGCAGGGAGTGATGACATTTTTCAGTCAGAAAGATGATGCGTTTTTCATGTGTGCCATTTGTTTTTAATGATGTAAGAGAGGTTTCAGTGGTAAATGTTTGGTCATCATCTAGCGGAACTGAAAAAGATATATTGCTGTAATTCTAAGGTCACTAATTTTGCTGCCATGGTTATTGATTGGTGGAGTGTTTCTCTCACAGATGGTCTGATCCTAATTAACAGGAATAACAAGCCAGATGCCTCCATGCTGCACTTCACAAGGTCCTATGAGGTTATATGGAAGGACTCTAACATGCATTTTTTATTTAACTGGCACAGAGGAACCATGAGTGGGACTTGACATACAGTTTGATTTAATGTCATATTATGGTACATAACCTGGCATACTGTTTGGTGGGGATAAATGATTTTAAATGGGTTCAAGGGCCTTTTGACGAGGTTAGATGACAAGTCATGAGAAGACATTACATTTCACAAACTATTCTATATTGCAGCCGGTGCATGAACAAAAACATGAAGACAAGGAAAGGGAAAAAAGATAGGACTTCTTGAAGGTTAGACACTGTAAAGTTATCTTTCTTTTTATCATCAGCCAGAACATCAACAACTTTTTCTGGTTTACGCTCTTGGTTATTGCTTTATTTAGCTTCAGTGTACGGGTTGATGATGGATGCAATTTACACCATCTGCGATCCATTTACAATGTTGTGTAAAATGAGACGTTCGGAGCATTTTGTCTGTTTGTGTGTTGGCTAGCAGCCTGTGCCTCTCTGCTTGTCTCATTCACTCTGTCTGTCGGTCTGCTATCCGTGTGACTGCCTGTGTGTGTTTACTTGTAATCTATTTCTACATCGCTCTTGAACAAGTATCAGCCAAGATATTAAGAACTAAACATCAAATCACCCTGTTATTGGATACATTCATCATCCAAACTGCAAGACGACATTTAATATTGCAGCCCTAACCAGAATTTAATGTCACCACCCATTGACATGACACTAATTGCAGTTTTGGTGTGGCCCCTCTGATCGGCTGTACCCTTTGAAGCTGTTCAAAAAGCTTATTAGAAGAAACATTCTCCTACAGCTTAGAAAGTTTGGCCATTAAAAGGTCACAAGCAGGCATCCATTTTCTTTCTCTCATTTGCTACACAGGGATTGTGATGTCCAGTAGAGGGCAGCATAGACAACTGAAAGTGTACAAATGGCAAACTCAATCTCTTCTCTTCTCTTCCAGGGCCAAAGTGTTTCGGGGAAAGAAGGTCCTTGGTGATTACGACATCAAAGTGGAGCAGGTATCAAATTGATTTTATAGACCTATGATGCTGTAGAATCATTTATAAAAGGTTGAGAGGGCTCAGAACAGAGATGAACGTGAACTGACCATTCACATTTGATATGGAAATGCATAGGTTTTCACTATGACACTGGTACCCTTGCACATTTTCAATAAAAACAAAAAAAATTTCAGATAAGCTCTACTTGTCTATTGCTTTATACTGCAGGTTATATGTTCCTAGAAAGAACTAGAGTTTAGAAGCGACAGTGTAAAAGAAGTAAACTGTATCACTCCAGAGAAGTGTGAATAGTCAGAGGAGAGAAGTGTTTCTGCCTGTGTGTGTTAGTGCAACAAGTTCTCCAGGGCCAAACAGGACCAGTGTTGGTCCGGTCAGTCAGTTGGTCCACCACTTTTGTACAGATTGAAATCTCTCTGACTGTTGGATGGATTGCCATTAAATTTTGTACAGATATTCATGGTCTGCACAGGATGAATCCTGGTGCCATCATCAGGTCAACATTTCAATACTTTAGTTTATGACCAAATAACAACAAAACTAATGACATTCCCATCAGCCTCACCTGTACTTTGTGTTTAGTGCTAATTAGCTAATATTAGCATGCTAACAGGCTAAACAAAGATGGTGATCCTGGTAAATATTACCTACTAAATATCAACATGCTAGCATTGTCACTGTGAGCATATTAGTATGCCTGAGAGCCGCTAGCATGGCTGTAAACTCTTACTGTAGTCTTGTATTATACACAGAGATTTGCAAAAATGTCATGTCGGTCAGGAATTTGTGTTACAAACCTGCCTGCCCCATAGAAACTGCCAAGTCATTTTCTTAACATTTTGCAACCACAGCAAAAATGACTTTTGTGCTGTTTATGTTTTACCGCATATAAATGTATAACCACACTTTCAAAACCACCAGTACTTCAAATGTCAAATTACACCAGAATCTTGATTTCATGAACTGTACATAGTTAAGTTATTTTTTAACAGTATGTGACATGTTGGTTTCATATTGGTTGAACCACCTAACCACCAACCACCATTTTTCAATATTTGGTTACTGGATTTGAAATGACTGTTCGCTGGGGTTTCACACCAAACAGTTTCACACCTAATAGATGTTGACAGTTAAATTACAACCTCAAGCCTCACCACAGAAACGAAAATAGACACCAGAGGAGACAGGAGCCGGCAGCTATGAGTCAGAGAAATCCTCACTATGTTTGCAACCACACCAAAGACAAGCATACATGCATTATTTTACTAGAATATATATGGCCTATGTATACAGTGATATTGATTTGTTTTGCTCCCAGTACAAGTCATCAATTCAAATGATAAAAAAGATTTATCTCCCCGGTATGAAAATAGCTAATTATGGAGTAGAGTTGAAATATTACACCTTATCTCATTCAGCTTCTTGTAAATGAGATTCTACAGTTGTTTATTTACAGCACTAGGAACCATTTATAAAACTGACGTGTAAGATTATGCAACATTTACCGTTTAATGGGATTCTTGTGTATTTCATCACTTCTGTATCAAGACTTGACAAAACTGTCTTGTGTCCTCTTTCTATCTCTCATAGGCTGAGTTCTCAGAGGTCAACCTCATCTCACATTCAAATGGCACCTGTAACGTGGACATGCAGGTCATCAGGGGTGGGACCAGAGTGGTCAGGTCAGCACCACATACAGTTACACACATTGGTTCTTCTGTGATTCAGAGAAGATCAAACAGTTCATTTTGGAGTCAAATTCTTCTTCCCAAACCCCAAATCCTAATTTTATACCTTTCTTTTTTTTCTTTTTTTTTACTATGTTAGATTAATAAATGCACTTGACATAATGTGCCTTCATGGTGTTGAGTATTGTTGACCACTGCCAATAACACTTGCATATGTCAACTCTTTTCTTACATTATCACATTTTGTATTTTTAGATATTTTTTTGTGTGTGAATGATTGTCCCCTTGAGGGACAAATAAAGTATTTTAAATTGAATTGAACATTTTTGTGAGGACATTTGTTCCTTTCAAATAAGTATAAGTACACATGGACTCACAACAGTATCAGAAGCCCAGTGAAATGCTTCTGATTGGGCATAATATGAATTGTTCTACTCTCTAGACTAAATTAATGTAACAAAGGTCCCCATTGTGGAGGTTAACTTTACTGTTGTTTCAAGGACATTTGATCCTCACAAAGAAGTATGACACACAAATCAATTGTCAAGGCCTCCAATAGTACTCTTGATTGTGTGTGAAATTAATTGTTGCTACTCTTAGAGCTAAATTACTATGACCTTCCCCAAAAACAACCAAGAAATACAAACCTGAGCTCAACCATTAATCTGACTCTAAACCCAAAACCTACCCCTGCAACAACCCAGTCCTCACGAAAATGTCCCCACTTTTGAGGACATTTGGTCCTCACAAAAAAGTATAAGAGCAAACCCCAGCATAGTCCTGCTGTACCAAGTTTTGCATCAATTAATGATGATTCAAAGACCTTTCTGTGAGATCAGACAGAAAAATCTTTTGGAAATAATATATACACTCGTTTACTGCAATCATTTCCTCTGATCAGTGGAAAAAGGGCAGTAGCGTATGACCACCATCATAACCCACATACTGGCACAGTAGATCTGTGTACAAACATGTGAACTTACGGTAACCAGACAATCACACAGACCCACTCACACACCACAGACCACACTGACACAGACACCAGTGCACCAGCTGAAGACTGCCAGTAATTAAGCAAGATTAACTCCCACTGCTCACCAACCAACAAAACCAACAGGAAATGAAGACGGCAGCCTCAGTCTGACAGTCAGCATCTCTGCCCTGTTATTATGTTTTATGAGGGGTTGGTCCGCACATAGCTCACACACAAATGTTCAGTCAACAGTGACCATAAGAGATACTGTGGATTCAGGGAAACTTTGATTCATCGCAGGACATTCACCTGTCCTGACAGTGTCACGTTCCACAGAGGCATTATTCTTTTACAACTGACATCTGTGCTCCTCATAGACCTCCAAAGTTGTATCATGGCCTCAGTCTCACCCAAACATGGACTTATTGTGGAGAAAATTAATGAGTCTACAACATAATTGTCAGTTTGTCTTGTTGTCTGCCTGTCTGAGATCATTGCAGGCTTTTTAGACTTGGACGTCTTTAACTATCTACATTTGTCTCTGTAATTGCACTGTGTCCATCGATTTCAAGTCAAAGCTCTGAGTCTGCATGTTGCTAAGTAACCCTCACCCCGTAGAAGATGTAATCTTTTGCAGACTCACCACACGATCTTCATCTTCTTATCTTTTATAGCTTTTTATGTTTTGTTTTTTTAACGGACTACAATTAAAAAATAATATACTATGAAATATTTACAGTATAAAACATAGAATTTAGCCAAAGTTAGTGTAAAAGTTGAATTTGGAGCCTGATCAGTTAGTGGATTTGGTGTTAAAGGAGAGGAAGAGGCTGTGAACCATCACAAGCATAATAGTACATTAACTATCAAACTGTATGGAAAAATCTATACATTGTTGGTTTCGGTCTTTTCATGAGATTTGTTGAAAATAAGAAAAATGTAGAATATCACCAGGCCTATCCTTTAAATGTGTTCATTTTAAGTTGTGACTGCAGATAGACTTAAGCCATGTTTGGCTTGCCACTACCCATGGGACATCTAATCTCTTGCTAATCTCTTTGGTGCATGTGTGGTTTACTTCCATGCGCTCAGCCACACTCAAACGAAATGTCCATGTCACTATAAGGACAGTATTATATTTGATAAAAAGGAGTTCAAGAGACAGTTAAAAATCGTTCACAACATACAGTTTGCAGAGAACTTATTTTTCCTTTTCTCCTCTTTGACCTTGTTGTCTTTCCTACTTCCTTTTTTTAATCTTAATTCACCAGGAAAGTGATAATAATAAAAATAAGGTGACAGACTTTACCATATTATGTTTCAAATGTATACTTCTGTGGCTCTTGGGATGGCAACGTCGGGCATTCTGTCAACTACAGGATGGATTTCCATCCTGTAGTTTTGTACAGTCATTCATGGTGCACAAAGGATGATTCCTGCTGACTTTTGGTGATCCTCAGACGCCATCATTAGGTCAAATTTTTAATTGTCCAATATTTTATGAACAAATACCTGCAAAAGGAATGGGCCATGGCGTAGCTGGCAACACTGATTCAGGTATTAAACTGAGAGTCATGAACATGTTGCTCTTTACAGCCTACTGCCAGTAATGAAGAGATTACAGTCACATTAATTGCTGTGTCCTCTCCACCAGTCTTTTTAGTTTCTTGGAGTGTCTGATTAGTATTCTCGGTGCATGAAGAGCTGGTGGTGGTCACACTGTGCCAGAGTTTTCTCTCGTTTCTCACACCTCTCCCCTCTCTCTCTGCTTTTCCTCACATTCCCTCTCTCTCATACACACATTCAGAGACAAAGGGAAAAATAACAGGAGTCATGCCCTATCACCATCAACCTTTCACTGAGCTGAACTGCACTGAATATTGGTTTTGCCCCTAACCCGCTGGTCACTTATTGCTTCTGTGAGCTTCAGAACTGTGTTTTTTAATGTTTTACTTTAAATTGTCGGCCTCCAAAGCAAAACACTAAAAAACACAGTTGTGAAGCTCAAAACATAAAAATCCTACAAAATTGTAATATATCATAAAAGCCCAAACTTGGAACCTATTATTGTCTGTCATTTAGCATTTGTTTATGTAAATGAATCCCCCATTTTATGAGCTTTTGTATGCCAGATTCCCTCTGCAGATTCAGTCCTCATCACTGTTAACTCTACTGTTGGCCCGGGGAGGGCTGCAGACAGCCACCTCTGTGACACACGTCACCAGCAGCTTCATTTCACCGACCAATGATGAGCTTCACTGGGTGCCACCTCCAGCTAGGGGTGGGCAATACCACAAAATTTGGTTTCAATGTCATACCAAGTAATACCGTGGCCAGAATCATCGTTACCAATACAGATACTTTTTTTAGTAAAAGTGGCAACAAGTCCTCGAAATTACACGACAAAATACATTTGTCCATGCTATCTATAACAATACATTAAAAAGCGTTTTCTAATCTGACTCCCCTATCCGCAGAATGACATAATTTGTCTGTGACTTCCAAAACGGTTACAAATCACTGTTGAAAAATAAATCCGCTTTATGATGTGAAGACACTCTGGTTAAGATTTGGCCTAGGTATAGGCACAAAAACGACTTGGTAAAGTTTAGGAAAAAGATCGTGCTCTGGGTTAAAAAAGTACTTTGTTAAGGTTTAGGGAAACATCGTGGTTTTGGTTAAAATGACAACTTCATTAAGGTTAGGGGAGCTTCATTGTCATGGCTACAATAATAAACACAAGGTTAGAGTTATGGAGCGATCGTGGTCATGCTTTTAAAAAAACAACATTGACTGTTGGCAGAAAAAGGAACCGTCTCCCGTGTTTTGTTGATCCATCCACCCCAACTTCCTCCCTACGTGGACTTTGTTGCTCCATAACAACTTCCTCCTTTGCTCCCGTCATAATTACTGCGGCTGCTAGAAGGCTTTGTCACTTGAACGTAAACAAATGTTGTTTTGAGGCACATGCTGAAATGACTGTTGGTCTCGTTCTTCTTGGGAGGACAGTCCCCTTATTTTACTATCATGTAGCAGGGAGCAATGTGTCATAATTACACTAAATGGTCTGTACTTGTATAGCGCCTTTCTAGTCTTCCAACCACTCAAAGCTCTTCACGCTACATATCACATTCACCCCATTCACACACTGATGGCAGATGCTAACTGCTCATTAATCCAAAGAAACTAAGTAATCCTTCACACGCCGAAGGTTCAGTGTCTTGCCTAAGGACACTTCGACATGTGGGCTGGGGGAAACCAGGATCGAAGTGCCGACCTCAAGACAAGTATTGATACTTTAGGTATCGAGCTGCTCACGCCTACCTGTTTATCTGACATCCACTAGGACTTTTGCAACATTGAACAACTGGAAACCAGTTCTCAAAAAGAATTTAAAGACAAATTTTAACATACTTCCTGAAAGACACTTTCATATACAACAATTTGAGCAGTGTCTGTTACAGCCACCCACAGTTATCTGCTTACTGTCTTACTAAGTAATGCATTAAAAACATGAAGGGTCATCAATCGCTTTGCTCAAGATTCACTGCTCAGTTTTGTTAAAGTGTCCCAGATCTCCAGGTTTATGTCTACTCTCACTGTTTGAAAAACTTACACAAAAATAAATTAAATTTAAAAAAACCTGACATTATCCAAGCTGAGGTTCTAACTGAACCAAAACTCATCTCTTACTAAACTGTGTGGTTGCAGAAGAGGCAAGATGACTTCCTGCTCACCAGAGCACACTGGTGCAGGAGAGGTTCACAGTTTTTGAAATCCTAACTAAAACAACAACAAAGCTTTGATCACTCTTTGAGGAGTTTTTCTTTACTCTGGTGAATATCACAATTTAGAACAAAACTTGACATGCCAGCAGAAGACAGGTCTGAGAAACCCAGTTTCAAACATGCAGGTTACACTTGTTTATTCAGTTTCCTTAATGAATGATATTATTCATATCATAGATGGAGTTGCCACTGATATAGAGATGCTTATAGTTATATATCATAGTCATATGAGTTAAATATTTGTGTCATTTTAAATGAAAATAAATGTAACATCAGTTTGCCACTTAAATCAGAAATGCTTTATTGATCCCCGAGGGGAAACTCTTTTCAAGCTTCATTTACCATCTCACATGTCTTCATGTGTTCAGTATGCCAGGAAAATAAGATCCAAAATAATGACTTCACAGATGATGATCTATTCTAAGACATGAGATATGACCACTCCATTGTTTTTTTTTTCTTAGTCCAATTTTAGTAATTTATGTGGCCAGACAGGCGTATTCTCTCATTGCAATAGCAGCCTCAGTGGAAAAGACAAATATACTACATTTAACTTGTGGCTTTGTGGGTTTTCCTCTGTAACACGACCTTTATTTAACGCCATCTATTCCCTTTCTTCCATGCAAAAATGCAGGTCAGTGACATCTGCCAAATGTCTGTTTTTGTCAAATAACCAGGCTTTGACCCGTTTGCCTGATACTGTGAAGTGACCCAGGCCAGATTCACATAGTCTAGTTTTTGTAACAACACAAGCTGTGTGGGGAAATACTGATGTAACTGAGGTACAGTAAAACCAGAAATGTAAATGTCTTCTTATTTCAAACTTTATTTCTTCTTTGTTTCCTCTGCTGCTCCCACATCAGGTCTTTCAGGCCTGACTTTGTCTTGGTGCGCCAGCACGCCTTCAGCATGGCCCAGAACGAGGATTTTAGGAACTTGATCATCGGTCTGCAGTATGCCGGCGTCCCCTCAGTCAACTCTCTGGACTCCATCTACAACCTCTGCGACAAACCTTGGGCTGTAAGCTAATTTACGCCTGCAACAACCCACACAGTATTTTATTCACTGTACTGTACAATACATAGATGTGGAAAGATGTGTTTAATGGAGCTTGCAGCTGATAATTTCATTTTTAATTAAGATAATTTGGAGGATTTTTTTCTTACATGACTTTTGTGGTTCTAAGCACAGTTTAAAAAAACGCTATGACACTGATTATTACTATATGAATAATGTAACTGGTCTGTATAGTACTGTATTATGTATTATAATACACATTGCACTCATTCAACTACCTGTGTTCAAATTGCAGTTGACTCACTCTTGCTGTTTCTCTCTCTTTCTATTCTCCTCCTTTCTGCCAGTTTTCCCAGCTGGTCAATAATCAGAAGAGGCTGGGTTCGGATAAGTTCCCTCTCATTGATCAGACTTTCTACCCCAACTACAAAGACATGGTAAGATTTTTTTTTATGTTTTCACATTGTATATTGTCAGTAACCTTGCAGCAAACTCACACCTCCAAAACACCAGCTTTTCAACAATCGACAAAATGTCTCCACTGATGATCTTGGGATTTAGATATTTGTATTACTGTGTATTTAGTAGTTTAACTATTTGTCTCCGGGCAGTAAAATGTTCTCTAAAAGCAGGAGACAAACACAAGTGTTTACTACAAAGCTGAGAATACACATTAAAGAGTATAAGCACAAGTCATGATACCTTTCTGAGAATTCTTTACACTCGCTGTTTAGCTACCGCTAAAGCCCCAATTCCCTAAATTCAATTCATTGTGATTACTACGTGGTGCTTTCATGTGTTAATGTCTCAATTGCCCTAAGGTAAGTATTATTATTTTTTACACAAACATGTGTTGAGGTTACAGAAAGATTACAAAATAAGACTAATATGAAATAAGTTGAAAATAATAACCAAAATAGTATGTTACTGTATATTGCACTCATGATAAAAGTAAACTTGCTTATTTTCTTTATCCATTTTACTTGCTATATTCACTAGAGCATTTATGAGGTACTGTATTATACAGAGGTGAAGTATGTGCTTTTTCATTAAGAAATGTGCTTAAACTTAAACTCGAACAAAGCCTCATTAAATCGTTTGATTTTTTCATTGTTAATGTCACCTCTGAGCTCTTGTTGAAGTACTGAAAAAGAGTCTTATTTTCTAACATACTCACTGAAGAGAAGAAAAAAAGTCAGTGTCACGCTATACCATTGAGACATTTTATATACAATCTTTTTTGGTACATGGAAATAGAAAACTCTATTTAGACAGAAACACAGAGACATAAATACAAACCCAAACAATTATTTCAGTATAAAACAAACGTGAAATAGTTTGATAACGCTTCACTAAAGCCATACAGTTATTATGCATTATTATCATATCATGATTATATCATGAAAGTCGAAATTTAATTATTAACATATTTCAAAATACTATTAAAACATATCAAATTACTGCATTGTGCAGATTAAATTTAAATATTTTGTTGTTGAAAATAACCCTAATATGATCTTTAAATAGAGGCTCATGCATGAAGATAGCAAGTGATAACGCATTATAATCTGTATAACTTCAGTGAAGTAGTTCAGTAACAAGACAGGGGTCAATTCATATTTGGGTCTTTTAATAAATGTTGAATCATTATATTAAATAATGCCTATAAAATAATAATTAAATCACTAATTATAGCTCATTCATGAATATCAGTTATTTCTCTTTTTGTTGGTTAAGGTCTTGTGCCAAAGATTTTTTTCTTGAACTTGAGCGTTGAGAAGAATCTACTTCTTGTTTTTAAGGAGTTAAAAAAAAAAGTGAATTGAACCGTGTCCTGTTACATCGTTTCCTCTAAGGAGAGGTGGCTTGGCGTCTACAGGTGGCAGTGCTGTTGTTAAAGCGCTGGATTAGATTTTTGGCACAGAAAATAGTACAGAGTTCAACCAAGGAAACTAAACACACAAAACCACAAGATAGCAACATCTATGCTATAAGACAAGATCTGGTTAGCCTTTAAAATGTTAATTCTCAATGAAGTACAATATTTACATTTGCAGCAATTTGAGAGTATAAACTGTGATGATTTAGAGGTACAAGAATTATGGTCATATATAATTGATGTGTCAGATTTTGTCAAAATATAATTAAATGGGGAATGTCTGGTGTTGCTTTGTTCGACATATATACAGCACATTTTCATTTGCATGGGACAGTTATTCGATAATATATAAAGGTAAAAATTCAACACCAGAATGTGTGGGGGGAAAGGTGGCAGTGCTGCAGTCTACCTGCAAGAATTTAGTGTACAGACGATTTGTTTACTGTATGTAAAGTACACTTTGCAATGCAATGTTGATTGTGAATGAAGTTGGCAGCTTTTTTCTACTGTTTTCCTCCTGTTGCTTTACAGTGGATGTCCAACTTCCTTATACTTCTTTCAGTAAATGCATAACCTAAATTACTACATAACCTATTGTAAGTTGTGCATAAACAAATATGAGGTCTGCAGTATTTGTCAAGGTTATGTATTTACCATCAGGCCATCAGAAATGAAGAAAAGATTCACTCTGGGGTGAATAATTCGCTGTGGATGGTCTGCTGCTATTCTTATTCTGTGGAAAACAGCAAGTGAAGTGGAATTTGTGAGAGTGAGAAAATGACTCAGAGGAATGCTGAAAGCCCCTGCAGTTTATAAAAATGATCCCTAGCATTGCTGTAGCAACCATCTGAACTCTGCTAACAGAAGCTCAAAGTTGGGTTAAGCTCCTTCAAATGTAAAAGATTTATCAATGAAATCAGTTGCTACTTTGCACACCAAATTTGAGCTACATAAGCAAAAGCAGGAAATGTTTCTTGGGACTTTGCAGGAGTGAAATGGAGTAAAATGAATGTCTGAATTACAGGTCAAGGGTCAGTAATGTCTAGGAAGTCTTTCTCAGGTGGAGGTCCACCCCGGTACCAGCTACAGGTTGTGTCAGAGCGGCGGATACAGGCGTACTGCCGTGCCTGCTCCCCATTTAGGCTGTTATCCAGCAGCCAGTCAGTCCACAAGCACTCGTTTTCTCCTGTAGACGCACACGGCACTGTGTAACAGGTGTTGATCTGAGGAGAGAACAGTTTTTGATTCATTTGTTTACTCACTCACTCATCTCATTATTTGTTCCTGAAGTCGGCCTCCCCAGTGTTATGAATAGGAGTTTTGTTGAGGTGAGAGTTGGAAGAAAACTGGAATGTCTCTGCAGACACATGATGCTATGAACAAGTGTTGATTGGAAAAAAAGATCACAACACACTTTCACAAATCAACACATATTTTGTGCTGAAATGGAAAGAAGGTTTGAGCAAGAGTCAGAGATGAGAGGAGTGACCTTTTTGCAATATCATCTCTGTTGTTTCTTGAGGCATCTCAGATAGATGAGTGGGACAAAGATAAATATGTATGAAGAGAAAATGAACAGTCCTTACTCACTCTGCATTCACAGCCCATCTGGTATCTGTAGTTGAGATTCTTCTTTTGTGACAGTGATAAGTTGTCCCAGGACTCTACTAGGTCACACTGGCCAATAGAAATTCTCCCATCACTCCACATACTTCCTGTTTAGTGACATCACAAAATGGCCATTGAAAATTTCATCTTGCATTCGGTAAATCAAGTTATGTTGCTGTATTTAACAGCCTTAGTGATTATAATGTATACAATTTTTAATAATGTTGTTGTAAAAAACAGAAACTTTAATAGCAAACATTAATTCACAGCTAATTTAATTAAGGTTGAGTAATAACTTTGCCAAAAATATGGCCAATATTTTAGAATGTTTACAGCACATCTGCTTGTTAAAAGAAATAGCTTGACATTTTCAGAATGAAATACACGTTTTCTTTCTTGCCAAGAGTTACATGAGAAGATGGATACCACTCTCATGTATGTACAGTTAGCATAGCTTAGCACACAAACTTGAAAGATGGAGAGACAGCTAGCCTGGTTCTTGATTTTTGTACAGTTTAAAAAACGAGATATAAGGTGTTCATGGGCAAACTTTAGAGGTGCCGGTAAGCAGATTTGTACCTTTGGACAGAGCCCAGGTAGCTGTTTTCCCCTGTTTCCTGTCTTTATGCTAAGCTAAGCTAACTGGCTGCTGGCTGTAGCCACATATTTACCATACTGCTTTCTTGCTAAGAGTAAGATGAGAAGATTAATCTTCTCATCTTACTCTTAGCAAGAAAGCGAATAAGCGCATTTCCCAAAATGTCGAACTTGTCCTTTAAAGGAAAGGAAAGGACATCACGGTACTGTATATCCCTACTGAAAACAACACTGATGTACCAATTGGACATTACTTTACAAAGCCCGCCTTTTGTTGGACTTTGTGTTGCTTTTTCCTACTGAAAGTGCAATATAAAAACTGACCATTGTATACTGTACCTGAGAGCAGATACCCTGCTTTATTGTTGGAGTCCAGTTTGACTCCACACAGTGAGGAGAAGACTGGAGTATACACATACTGGATATCCTTGGCCTTGTCAAAACCTTTGAACATCTGGAAAACATACAAGGAAAAGAGAGTGGAGAGGTTGTAGGTTTAAAGAAAAAGAGAAAGTATAAGACTATAAATTAAATATAGTATAAATGTCGCAGCAATGTAAGAAGGAATAATAAGAGCAACTTTTATATGTCCAAAATATAGCATACTGGGTCTTAATGCCACAGTCAGATGTGAAGTCAACTCCAAAATGTAGAAATAAAACTGGCTGTAAATATACAATATACACGGCAGCATAAACAGTAAAAATGATGTTGCACCAGCAACAGCTGTTACTGCTCTCCAGAGATCACACCTTGATCATTTTGATTTCGTATTGGATCATCTTCATGTAAGGTGAGGAGCTGTTGCTAGGCGACACAATCTTCTCTCCAGAGATCTTTGCCCTTATCACTGTCAAGAAAACAGAAACAGAAAGAAAGGAGGATTAAGATTAATTGAAACGCCAAATAATGCAGGAGGCAAGATAAGGATGTGATTTACATGTCAGAGACAATGGAAAACATTTGCAATTATGCATGTTTATGATCAATAAATTAGAAGCTTTTTCCTTCTCTCTAGTTCTTAAACTGAAATGATAGATAGATAGATAGATAGATAGATAGATAGATAGATAGATAGATAGATAGATAGATAGATAGATAGATAGATAGATAGATAGATAGATAGATAGATAGATAGATAGATAGATAGATAGATAGATGTGTTATGTGTTTTTTTCTCCCTATCCCTCCTCCTCCCTCCTTTTCTATCGTTTTGCTTGTCACTCGTCTTTCTCCCCACACAGACAGTGTAGCAGTCCCTCTCAGTAGTGATACCGGATGTGTCCCTCCTCTCCTCTGGGAAGGAAATCAAAACCCACATGGAATAACAAGTAGCTCTCTGCTTGCACACTCCCATTAACTGACTCCACACACACAGTGTGTATACAGTATATACCACAAGCACACTTACTCAGGCCAAACCATGTCTGGCACAGAAGTGACTTCACATTATTTTATCCCATACTGTAAATCAAGTAGAAGGGTAAAGTAGTAGGATAATTAGTCTGTGGTTCTCAACAGGAAGGTAACAGTGAAGTCATATAATTTTACACCCTCTCATTTAGAGACAAAATACTCATATACTTAAAATATTATTAATGTTGAACTCACACAGACCACAACATGCAGTCATCACTGTGCCAAATCAAACCATGTTATTACAGACTCATTGCTATAGAACTGCTTTTTTCCTTCCCATGGAATCTGCACTTTTAGACATCTGCATTACTCATTATGTTAACTGACAAATTAATTTCACTGTCAAACATTTCCTTTAAAGTAATAACACTGCTGTAGCTCAATCAATCAAACATAATGAAGTTTACTATTATAGCTTTCTCTCTGGTTACCTCTGATATCTCCAATCAAAACATCCTACACAGTGAACATTTTGAACATGGCAGACAGCTGCATTAACTATGCAGCCAACAGAAAAGCAGTGGCACCACAGTAGAACAATGCAGAGGGTACTTATCAGAAAATGTCATATGGCCTACTTAAAAGTGTAGTAAGAGGGATACTCAATATATAAAGAGTATGGATGGATTAAACGGTGTGTTTGTCTGTTCTAACATAAGTTTCAACTGTAAACATGCCCGGCTAACTATAGCTTACTAGAGTAGTAACCTAGCGTTATGTTCAAAGCCAGGGGCATTTCATACTACACACTATTTTGTGGGCTTACATGTAATGCTAAAAAAGCCCCGTTCACAACTAGCACATCCACAATGGGAGCCAGTTTTGCAAATTACTGCTGAGTTTAGGATAACGTTAGCAGCTCTCTCGTGCTTATTGGATTTGGGGAAGGTTACACTCTAGTAACTCCAGGCAAACTTGTTATCTGAGATAGCATTCGCCAAACGCATTGGTTAGTCCTCAATCTAAAAGCCTTTTCTCTTATAACGTTAAAATTATAACCGAAACTGCAACGTTTTCAACCAACTCATGAGGCTAATGTTTGCTTAACTGGCTAGCTAGCTACAGCTAATAAATCTGCTAATGGCAGTTGTCATTTCAGCAACAAAATTTAATGCCGCCGGTTAGAAATGATAAGCCTTCTTTTGTCTACTGCTGTATGAAATCAAGGACCCATAGTTTCAAAAATTACTAAGAAATTTTCGAGAGGCAAATCTGCCTCCATTATCATTGTAAACTGCATTTTGTGCTTTGTGAAAAGGTAAAGCTTGACAGGCGTAGCAACAGGGGCTTAGCGAAGATGATTAATTTTGCAATAAGTAAATTTTTTATACTGTTGATTATATGTATAATGAACAACATAAATGCAATGTACTTAAATATATTTATTGTTTGACCTGGTGAGCAATGAAAATTTTGCAATAAGCTGCCTGTAATGGCCTTTAACACTGCTACATAACTGTAGCCCTGTAACCCCTGTAGGTACACCAGAGTGAGATGGAAAAAGAGAACGGAAGAAACAGAGAGGCAGAAGTGGAGCAAGGGACCTTGGTATAACCGTGAAAGAAAGAGTTTAAGAGTATAAGAGGGAGAGAAAGTGTGACCCACCCCTCCTAGCCCTCACCCTCTCGCAAAGCTATGCAAACCACCCCCTCGTTTTTGCTTTTCACGCATCACATAACTTCACCACGGTATTGTGTGCTGGTAAGAAGAGGAGGAGCTCAGTGTGTTCTGTGAAATCGGTTCAGGAGAAAAAGAGACTTTTTTTGTTATTCAAACACGCAAGAAGATAGAAAGGCAGGCAGACAAACAAATACAGACAGACAGGAAGTTAATGGAAACTTGTCTGAAGTGTTATAGTTTAATCAGAGTGCACTGCATCGCCCACAGCGAGACAGCTGGTCCAGGGGCGTTCACTTTATAGAAAATGTCAGAGAGCAGGAGATGCTTGCTCGGTATAACGTTGACATACTTCATTCTTATACTGCGAAATTCATAGCCTGAGGCTCAAGTAGAGCGTGGCAATACATCTGAAAACAATAGGCCTGCATCCGTCAGTAGATTAATACAGTATTGTTGTAGCTGATAAGGTGATCCAAGTGAAGTAGAAGTAATCTTGAAGTTATTCAAAAATCAAGGGAGTTGGAGGGCGATAACAACAGGATAGACTAAAGGGAAACTTTTCTCCTGACCTATGATATGTTACAAACAAGTAGTTATAAAATGTTCTATAATACCTTGCAATACACGTTACAGTGTCTGACCTCACAAGGACACACCTGCCTGTAAACTCATCTACACACTTGCATGCAAAGAAATAGAGCTCAATTTGATTAATTGGTTAGTACATTTGAGTGTCGTGGATACATTTGCATTAATCTTCATTGAGTTCAGTTAATTAGGTATTGGCATAGCTGGAGCCATAAAGTAATGTCATTTAGTACAATTTTGGGGTGCATGTACTTTACTTGAGTATTTCCATTTTGTGCAACTTTATACTTCTACCGAACTATATTTGAGTGAAATGTTGTACTTTTTACTCCACTACATTAATTTAACAGCAACAGTTTCTAGAAACTTTGCAGATCGAGTTTTTACATGCTAAGAATTTAGCTAACATTTCGCTGCCTAAAATATTAAGTAGTATACCAGGTTGTAGTAGTATATTAGTTTGATGTAACACCAAAGTACTATACTATAGATTAAATGCTGCTTATTAATAATTTAGAACATAATGAGTACTTACTTTTGATACTAAGTTACATTTTGCTGCCTGTACTTTTGTACTTCAGCTCAAGTAAAAATTTTGCATGCAGGACAATTACTTGTAATTAGAGCCTGACCAATACTGGATGTTTTAGGCTGATACTGATATTGATATTTGAGAGTTTTGAGAAATTCCAATAATGATATATAGGCCAATATTGCTTTTTTATATAAACACATAACATTAATAAACATGTCTGATAAGGATTCCTTGTTTATTAAACAACTGTGAGCAAGAAATGTACGGTGTATGAGTTTTTACAGTTGAAAAATAAAGGCGCCACTTGTCAGTTTATCTCTGGTGGACAAACTGTAATGGAGACATTGTTTCTAAATACCTCAAACATGTTAGGCATTTGTACTGCAATTAGTATACTCCGTAAGAAATATCAAATAGCTTCCAATGATGACTATCATATTATTGCCCTCTCTGTTCAGTTCAGCTCTTTGATCTGCTCTTCCTTTGGCAAGAAGAAACATATCTGAAAGTAGATGAAATGCTTTGACAAATTAGCCGCCCCACTTAAATCTTCCCTTCTGAGCAGAATAATGGGTCTATGTGGCCTATTAATGGAAAGTAATACACCAATGCATAACCGTAGTCTGTGTAAGGATCAAATAGTTGGCAGTCTGAGCATAGGCTGTATATCAGTGCAACATGGAAGAGGACAGAAGTTGCTATAGCCAATAAACCAAGAATAGTACAGTCATTTTTCATTACAACAGATCAGTGGTTTTAGTCATTTATTGAAAACTGTTCCAAATAAAACTGAAAAAATCTGGTCACCTTCCAGACATAATAGTTTTGGGGCAGTGATTGTACATTTTAATGGGATTTGTTGTAGAAATTGCATGTAATAACTGAAGAGCAAAATTCATTTTATTAAGTTTGATGTCTCTTCCTAAAATGATTCCCTTGGCCCAGATTCTCTGAAATGTTTACCCCCCACCTAGACATCTTTGAACTGCGCAGGCTAGGTTACCCACTCAATTCAGTTGCTGCAGCTGTGTTATGAACAGGAATAAGGACAGGCACGCCTGCAGAGTGAAAGTGGCTGTGCATCTGCCTCACAGCTACATAACCAAAGAGAAATATTGCAAACTTGTACCATGAGAACTGATGTAGTAAGTAACTTCCCCCCTCCCTGATGAATCGGTACCCTTGTCATGCTCACAAAGCTGGACTGTCAGCGGGCTTTCACACTGATATTGTTAGTATGCAGACCATTAGACCAAGCCTATAGACATGGAAATGAAGTGGGGAGAGAGAGGGAAAGAAAGAGAGAGAGATGGAGTAGGCTGTGTTGGCATGGCTTGGCCTCCGTCCAACACACACACACTCACAGTCATACACACAATCTCAAATACACAAGCATGCCCAGGGAATCGTCCAAGGTTTGTCCAGATGGGATATTACTCAGATGTACAGCTTTATTCAAGGGGCTCATCGACTCATTGACCTGACAACACTGTCAGGTCAACTAAAGGCCACCACCAGCCTATGCTTAGAAAATAACCAGGACAGTATAATCACAGATGCCACCAAATGAAAAGTTTTCTTAGACGCACTCAGTGTAAGGGAGGGATTTTCCTTATTTGTTATTCATGGGTCCAAAAAGTTACATCCTACCTGAAAGGGATCACTGCCTCTTGTACTCATTTAAAACTAAACACCTGAGGAAATGGGATCCAATTACAAAATAACCTGTGGTTAATTGACCATTTGTGAAGTCCCGCCCCCCATAGTTACTATTACTATATCTGTCAAGCTTTCCGTTCTTGCACAGTACATATGCAGTTTACAATAATATGGTGCCATATTTACCACTAGAAATCCTGAGTAACAGTAAACAATGAATGGGTCCTTGATTTCACACAGAGGAAGACAAAAACAGTTTCTCAATTCTTGCTAGTAACCGTCGATTTTGCCAGCTGAAATGACAACTGTCGGTAACATATTTTATTGTTGCTAGCTAGCTAACTAATTATCATTAGCTCCATGAGTTGGTTGAAAACTCCTTGTCCGGCTGACAAATGAGAACCCTGTAAACGGGTCTTAAATATGCACTTAGTGGCCACATACATGACATCATGCTAATAGACAGAGGCGAAGCAGCGTTGTTTTTATACTGCAGACTAGAACTAGTTAGCTCTAGTATTACATGCAGTACAGTATGATAAGGGAAAATTTTACATCGAACTGTTATTTCATTCTGACATCCCTGTTTGGATGCTTAGCTTACAGAAAAAACATACTTGGACAAGCAACTCAAGTTATGATGGTTATGAGATTTATGCTGTATTACATTATACAAGAAAATACTAGACAGTGAATGTCCCAGTCCAGAAGGAGGCTTTTTCTAATGTAACCTGTGATCCCACAAAATGATGTAGTTAGTTATTTGCTGCTTGGCTTTAGAAGTAATGCTACGTTAGTGTTACTTACTGTAGGTAGTAAGTTAGTTAGTTAGCCGCTCACTGCAGCTCACTTTAGAATAGAAACACACAATTTAATCCATTCTTTACACTTTTGCTCTTGTGTTTTTGGTTTTGGAAAGGATAAAATAAAAAGACACAGGATAATGAGTATCGCCACATCCCCATGCACACCGCTTCAACATGTGGAAAAGTCCAAAGCTTGACAGACCTGCTGTAACTAGTTACAGTTGCTAAGCTATGATTGGACAGTCGCTGAATGGGGTTTAGCAAATGGTCAATTGGAATCCATTTTGTTTGGTCCAGTTGTTCAAACTGACACAAACTGAGAAAAGGTGGTTCAGCATGTAATGTTTGCTAATGAGCTGCATTTTTTTGTAACATGCTTGTTACTTAGATACTTAGTTTCAGTTTTTGAATGTTGGCTACACGATTTACATCAAAACGATAGAACGAAAGACCAAAAGATGGTTATAAAATTGGACTCAATGCTAAACCAGCATAGACCATAAAGTCTGGACTGAGACCTGGTTCAAGTCCATTCCAGTCCAACTCATCGGGACTTTGCAATGTCAGGCCTGTATGAAAATCTTGTTCAGTTGGAAGAATAATCATACTTGCAGGACCTCCATCTCACTCTTTCATGACACACTTCATATGTAAAACTCTGTCCTAAAAACATTGCCCCAAATACTCTCATTGTGTTCTCATAACCCAGATCTAATTTGGTGTTATGGCGGTTTTGAAAACAGGTCTCAGCCTTCATTTCATTCTGACTATTTTTTAAAACATTTTCAGAGTACTTTGAAGGAGCTGACCCTCTCTAAACCTGAAGGGAGATACAGACCAATTAGAAAACAAGACTAAAATACAGTAAAAGCAATTTCTTTCATCTACTTTCTCTTTTTGTCTGTCTCTCTCCTCTGCTGGAGTGTCACCTTTGACAGAGGCACATACTCCAGCTTTCCACAGTCTGGAGCCAAGTACTCAAAGTCAGAGCAGAGTGTTGGTTTTGGCCTGTGCTTAGACAAGAAAAACTGGATGATGGGGGGCGTCAGACTGAGAGACAAGCAGGCAACCCGACAGACAGACAGATAGAAAGTAGGCCGGGGCCACTTGGCACTGACTGTTTTTTTAGGGTTTGTTTTTCTGTGATTGAGAGCAAGAAGACTCAAATATGTAAGAAAAAACAGATAGCAGGCTGCCCTGTTTTCAAATAATAATACACGGGCTAATAGTGTATTAATCCTGGTATTTAAGGGAAAAAAAGACCAGTCAGAAGAACAACTATGTGTGTGCATGTATTTCTTATGAATATTGTTCACTCAACTCAAAAAAATCTGAATGTTATAACAGATATGAATCAATAATCAATCCACCACACTAATATTTTATATAGCCTTCCTATATAGTGCTTTAATAAACTGGACTGTCGAATTTCTCTGCATAAAACTGATCATTTCTATGAATAGAATTGGAACAAGCCACGATAATAAATCAACATTTTCAATTAACCACCATGAAAAGTTCAGCCCTGAAGCTATATTGATTGGTTCTTGTCACAGTGGGTTAACACTATTGATTGAAATGTTTTCCCTCTCAAAAAATCTAATTAAGTTGATTAATAAGCCAAATAATCAATCAGTTAGTTAAGAAGGAGGATCAATCCTCCCATTTTAAAATCATACACCCATTTTGGGACATTGCTGAAAAACTTAAAATCAGTTTTTCACTATTATTAAATGCATATTCTTAACTTTTATCTGAGTGAACAGAAACCAAACTGGTCTCCAGTTATTAACTTACCGATCTCAGCGCTGCAGAACAGCTGCTGTGGGTGTGCTGGGTGGCAGCTACATCCCTCCACAACTTCCTCCATGCCTGCACCAAGCAAAAGGAGCACCCAGAGCCCCAGACACGCACTCCGCTCCTGGGACATGGCCATGATGACTCTGGCTGCCTCTGACTGCTCCACCACTCGATAAACACTCAGCAGCCTCTTCTGATCCTGTTAAGTTCCGCGGGAATCAGGCCGGCAGTCAGCAACAGGGGGATGATTAAGACAGTAGAGTTGAAGTAGTAAGATGAGCTCTGCTGAGCTGAAAGGCAGCTGTGGATAGAAATGTTTTCATAAATTTAATGTACACCTCTGAATTCAAGCTGGAGCAAGTAACTTAAGTTGACGGGAAGGCGGCTGCTGCTCTCTCTCTCTCTCTGTTGACAACACACAGAGAAACTTACAATAGTTGGATCCCCTCACACTCTGGTCTTGAATGCTGAGAGGGTCGCACACAGGGAGCCTCTTATGTACTCAACAATTTAGGGACAGCCTCCTCAAACGCAGAAAAAAAACTACCATCCTTTGCCTCCTCTTGTACCCTCTTTTGATGTCCTCCCTCTTCTCCCATTGGCTGCCATAAGTGTATTCATGCAGTTAGTCATGAAAATGATGACTGATCGAAGTATTGTTGGACAGATTTGTGAAGCACAGATTAGAAATGACCTCTACCCACCCAAACAATGCTTTTAAATCATTTGTTTTTTGCAAGTTTTTTGTAAGGTTCAAGATTAGTGTTGTTGTGCTTGTGTGATTATCACTCCAGCATCTGAGTCATCAATGCAAATGGTGATTATAAAAATTACTGTTGATTAGAGTTCATTTGAAGAGTACAAGTATTGCTGTATTGTGGGAAATGGAGCAGTTTCATCAGTTTGTCAAGACAAACATGACTAATTTTGAATAAAAAGACAGCTGAGCATTGTGATGTTTATGGCTTATAATGCATGATGTTTCTTATGTTCTAATGTGAGCCCAAAAAAGATGGCTGCGGTAGCCGGGAGAGAAACATGTATCACTGAAGTTCAATAGGTTCACTAAAGAATTTAAATACTACTTTGCTGTGCTGGAGTTTGATTTCGGAACTTTACAAGCACATGTCAATACATCTGAAAAGAAACAACAATAAAGACTGAAAGAAAACATTTAGAGAATAACAAATAGAAAGGGATTTAAATTAAACTAGGCAGCTCTAACATTGGAAAAATTGGAGAATTATCACCTGATTCTGTAGTTCTGTTGAATTCTACAGAGCATTTAAGTGACTTTCAGCTCATTGTTTTGGTTTTACGGCCCTCAACATTACTGTTTTGGTTCACTCTCACCACTCTCATAGCGTTGTTTTGAACAGCAGCAGGCAACTGTTTTCAGCAAAAAAGCTCTGACAAACCCACTGTACACTACCTGCTCAGCCCCAAATGGCAGACAGACAAAGTTAGCAAATAGCTGGTGAACATAGTGGAGCATTTAGTAGCTAAAGAGCTTAATATTTCCCTCAGGAATTGGTCAAAGCCAAAATTGACATTATAAATAAATATTGGACTTACAGTCATCAATTGTCCAGAAATGCGACTCCAAATTTGTGTTAATGCTGCTCCGTGTCTGCTGGATGTGTAAATAGGGGACTGTTTGCTAACACGTTTGTCACATCAACTTTATAAGGCGATCCTATGTATGTGATAATATATGTATATAATATGTGATAATATGTAAGTTGTATTAACAGCTTGTTGTGCTGCCCTCAAGTGACCAAAAATCAATTAATGCAGATTTAAATTTTATTTTCAATAAAACATGTAAAAATGTTCATTATCAGGTATAATAATCCCACATCTTTCTTAGTTTTTGTTTTTTCTAGAAATAAGTGTTAGCTTAGTGAAACGTGGCAAAATATGGCAGATACAGTAACTTCAGTGCCATCACCTCCTGGCAGATCTAACAGTTTGTTTTACTGTAAAATATAACTTAAAGAATTAAAGTTAATGTAAATGATTTGTTAATATTGTAATTTTTCTGCAGTTCGGGACCAAAAAGGCTTACTTACCTACATAGATCTGTGAATGGTGACAGTTGCTCAAAATATCAAAATATCAACTTGTTTTTCTTTCCAGTGTGTTGATATGTTGATATAACAGCTGTAGTCATTCTGTATTGTTCATCATTATTCACCCTTTAATTATTCTATTACATTTAAGATTACAACACCAAGTTTCCCAGTAGTGGTGAAGATCGGACACGCCCACTCTGGAATGGGAAAGGTAATGTTGCTCCTCTCCTCTTACACGCTGCCAGAAGAAAAGTTAATTTAGTAATTTTAGTTACTTAAAATGCTAAATTGAGTGAGTATATGAAAGATTTGACCGCCTGAATTTAGCTCAAGCAGTAGTTGTGATCAAATGATACAGTTTTGTCGTGTTTGACAGGAAGACACATTAATGTATTAGTAAAGTGGGGGAAATAGCTGCATGTTGGACTGAAGCCCACCCATTAGACTTGCATAATTTGACAAATTACCAGTGGAAAGTGTTTTAAAATCTCTCTGTGTGCCTAGAGATAGCTAAATGATTTACACTAAGCACCACCACATCTGGAACCACATCGTTTTTACTGTGTAATGCTTTCTCTGACATACACTACCACTTAATTCCATCCTCTGTTTTCCTCTTATGTGGCTTTCCTTATCCTTTCCTCCTTTCATGACTGCAGCACATCCTTTTATATTCTCCCTCAGTCCTCCTTCTCTCCTCTCATTGATTGACAACTGTGTTAATATTTTCTGGGTGAAATCAGATTGAAGTGTTTATCCTCTTTCTACCACTCCACATCGATCCACCACACATCATTCCCCTGCTCAATCTGATATTGTGTTATTGTCCTCTCTCTCTGTCTAACTGGGCCTCTTATCAGCCCGAACCTTTTTGCCCTCCTTCATCCTAAAATCCCACTTTTTGCCTGTTTCACTGCTGGAGTGGCTTCCCTCCTAGAGGAATAGTTTAAGACACAGTCATTTATGATGAATACTGTGCGAATAAACCATCACCATCACAACATAATTTCATCTCCATACTCCATATTGACCCAGGTCATTAATTAGGCCTGCATTATTGATGATATGACATTATTTAGACACTACAAATGCAAACTACAAGCAGAATGCATCACTCAAGAATAGCATCCTATATGTTTATATTTTTCAGACTACTGACCCTTTGTGCATGCTTGAAGAAATAGTTTGACATGTGGGAAATATGCCTGTTTATCTGTTTATTGCCAAGTGTTAGATGAAAAGATTGATACCACTCTCATGTCTCTGCTCTTAATATATAGCTGGATCCAGCAGGATATTAGCTTAGTTTAACATAAAGGCTGGAAGCAGGGGCAACAGCAACAGCTAGCCTGGCTGTTTTTGCACTTAGGTTTTTGTACGTATTAAACAAACAAGATATAATGTGTTAATTAGTGAGCTTTAGAAGTGCTGGTAGGTGGATTTCTTACCTTTGGACAGAGCCAAGCTAGCTCTTTACTCCTCCTTCCGGTCTTTATGCTAACCTAAGTGTTAAGCGAATTGTCTCTTGGCTCTAGCTTCATATATATATCAATCTTCTCATCTAACTCTCAGCAAGAAGCAACAAACACTGAACCACCATTTTAATAAACAAAAAATAGTAACCTGCAAATCTTTGAAAAACTATTCAAGAAAAAAAAAAAAACTATCTATGCTTTAACATACAGTATGTAACTTATATAGCCCAGCCTTAAATAAATGGTGTTTCTTTCATGTGTTATTCCTCTGTAGGTCAAAGTGGACAATGTGAGTGACTTCCAGGACATTGCAAGTGTGGTGGCCATCACTCAGACCTACTGCACTACAGAGCCATTTGTAGACGCCAAGTACGACATCAGGGTCCAGAAAATCGGCGCTGACTACAAAGCATACATGTGTGTTGTTCTTTTTTCATTAGTTGGTCTTTCATATATTGTGTGTGTTAATGTGTATACTGTACAATATGTACATTTTGTGTGTTACACATTGTATTCTGGGCTCAGGGCAGGGGAACAGTGACATACATACATTTGCTTTAATGGAACATAATGTTTGTAAGGTGAAATGTAAAGTCCTCATTTAACCCTTAAAAACATGGGTGTTTTTTCAAACATTCCTACATACCTCAGGTCTTTAGCGACCCAGCACTTATATAATGCAAATTAAGCCATATATTAAATAAACTAAGTACGTAAACATTTCGTAACATATTATTAACAATAACAAACACATGAAATTTTTACAATAATTTATAGATGTCAGACAATGTTTTTTGCTTGTGGTTATAGCAACATTGTTTTGCGGTTGAGCGTGGATGGACAGATGTGGCATCTTTTTGTGGAAGTTCCTCAGCTGAAGCAGCTCTGTTTCTGGATAAACCAAAGACTTTTAGAGCATTAATCAGCTTTTGGAAGTTGTGGCACCTCGTTCCTTTTCTCCAGCCATGGACACAACAGCTGAAGACCAAGCTTTTCCAGGAAAGTGCATGGCTTGTGAGATTTTCTGGCTTCCCACATTGGAAATTTGGACAGGAAAACTACTTGCATGGTTTTAGCAGTAAGGTCGAGGCAGTTGAGGTAACTATTTAAGGTTCCCTCATCAGTCCTAACTTCTCTTGGGGCCGCTACTTGGAGAGTATCTTGACCGTTGTCCCATTCAGAGCTCATGTCGTCTGAGCTAGCTTCGTCATACTCATGCTCCAGTTCTGCTTTAAAATGATCTGATTCATAAATGGCACAAAAACAAATTTATCATCAGTAGCCTCAGGTGCATCTTCATTTCCAGAGCTGCTGTCATCAAAACCTCCAATATCAAGGAAAATGCTGCTCTGTGACAGTAAACAAATATAAACTAACTTTTTCATCATAATGTATTTATTCATAGTAACAGTCAGACAACAGTGCCATCATGAGGCCAAACAGGAAAACACAACTTTCCCGCTATCACCTTTATCCAGCAAACCACGAATAAAAAATGTAGCACTCTTACATACCTCGTGTCTCTAGAGACCCTATAAACGTTTTAGATTTTAAAAAATGCCTTCTTATCATTCGACATTTTGATGCCTGAACATTGTTATAAACAAATAGTTTGAGAAATACAAGGGAGATGAGTGCTTGATTGACTGAAATGAATGAATTAGATGGTGTAATATAGTCACAGCCCGAGGTATGCATTTAAGGGTTAACCATTTCTTTTTGTCCTTCATGCTAGTAGTGTGTAAACCTGTGCATCCACTGTAAAACAAAGAACCTGTGGCAACTAGCCAATTTATCAGAATGCTAATCAGCCTGATAACCTACTGCTGTGCATGTTGCCTGCACACACTGGCTTTTTACTTAAAGCTAGCTCTGAAACCACACCCCTCCTGCTAAAGGGTCATCTAAATCTCTGTTGCCTGTATTTATATTTTCTACAAGTGAAGGTTGGTGTCTGTAATAATTTAACGCACAATTTCTTCTTCTTTTCCAGGCGAACATCCATCTCTGGTAATTGGAAGAGCAACACCGGATCTGCCATGTTGGAACAAGTAGCCATGACTGACAAGTGAGCACTGCTTCCACATTAGTGATGCTCAGGCTCTTGTGTTATGTCACACAGCAGATTCGTACAGCTAAAACCAGTTCACATGGATAAACACACAGACATTCGGAAATCAGTTGATGTTTTTAGTGGACTGATGCTGCACAGTCCATTTATTTTTTTATGTGTATTGTGTCTTTGTACACATATAAAAGAGAGGAAGTATAGTTTCTGTGAGTTTTGTTTGTGATAACAGGGTTTTCCTTTGTCGAAGGCTAAGGACATTTTCCTGTTTTCACATTGAGCTGCTCTGCTCATGGCTAAAATCTGGATTGTACACCTTTTTCAACGCATGTATTTTGACCTATCACAGCAGGAAAAGCACAGGTGTAATTGATAACATAAATAATGCATGCTGGCTCACTGGCATGGCTTTCAGAGACACCAAAATAGAACAGAGCCACCATTAATGTTAAGTTACAACTGTGCTTTTTCTGCTATAAAAAAATCTAAAGATCAGCTGTGAAAAAGGTCTATTGTCAGATATAGGAGAATTAAGTGGTACTGTCTTGTTTGTAGTGCCGTTGCTGCACCAACATATACAATGCCATTAGTATATAATACAGGACCAAAGTAGTAATTTTCCTTTTACATAGTGTCTGATACGTTAAACTATTTTTAGCTCAATTTGCTAATGTTTGAACTCTCCAAACCTTACACTGCCACTTAAACAAGCCCCCACAGGAAGAGGTATTCGCCACTTTTCCTCATCAAAGTCAATCTTGTTAATCATTAAATTACCATACCGCCAAACCAAAAAAACATTAAAAACCAGAAAAGGCTTCTTTAATATGTGACAACTAATAACAGAGTACAGTACAGAGACTTTAAAGCTTACAAATGTGAGCTGAAAATTGTTTTGTAAATCTGAGTGCCAACTTTGCAAAGCAGTTATACACACTGCGGTGTGGTAGTAGCCTATGTGATTTTATTTTTAGTTTCCTGTAAACAGATTATGACTCTCTGTATACCTAATCCAGCTTCCCTCTGTGACAGGTATAAGCTGTGGGTTGATACCTGCTCAGAGATCTTCGGAGGGCTGGATATCTGTGCTGTCAAAGCCATCTGTGGCAAGGATGGTAATGACTACATTACTGAGGTGAGAAAAACACATAAAGGAGGGAGGGAGGGAAAGAGGGATGGATGGAGGGAGGATGGATGGAAACTCAAAAGAGATCACCCAAACAGTTGACAAGGCAATCGATCCGCTGCCATATTATCATTGTATTTATTGATTCTTGTCTTTTGTTTAAAAACTTCCACCATGTTGACATCAGCCTGTGGGAGTTGCGTTTCCTAAGGTCTTTGAGTCTTAAATTTAGCATGTCTGGCCTAATTTACACTGCTGGGGCCTTAGATTGTCTGGCTGGAAATAAACTGATTGAACCTAACCTGAATACACATTACGAGTTTGATAACTAACATCTGGGGATATTTCAAGTATAGCTATTCTCTGTGGCCCACCTATGCCAGTATTAGTTCTGTTGGTCTGTTTATGTGTCTGTCTTTCTCAACAAACTGCTCTGTCGGGTCGATTTCAGCCACAGTTTTTCCCCTCTAGTCATTTTTCAGCATGTTGGTTTCATGTTTCATAGTCTTCAGTCTGGAAGTCATGACCACAACGGTTGTGAATAACACATTAATGTAGGAATGTGCTTTGCTGTAATAATACCTCTTCTAAAAGTCAAGTGGTTATGTCCCAGTATGGAAAATCGCTAAATACTCTCATCCCATCATCATCACTGAAAAAACTGTATACAAGAGACTCAGACTTCAGGCTAGGTTTCAGGCTCAGATTGAGCGCGAGGCTCATGTTCAACTAGAGAGTCAGACTCAGACAAAGAAAATTGCTCAGGCTCAGACAGAGATTCAAGTTCAGGATTAGAAAGAGATTCAGTTTTGGGCTCAGATTGAGAGACCAGTTCAGGCTGAGATAGGTTCAGGCTATGCTTATTTATACCTTTTGTGCTTTTGTACACATCACTAACCTGTAAAACAGGAGAAATAATGAAGCAGAGGAAACTTGCTGCCGTTCGTCTGGTCGGTCTTGCCAGAATGGCAAACTCGCAACAGCTACGTCGTCAAGACAGTCCTGTTGCTGCAAGCGCTCTGCCCCCTACTGTCTGTAGTGGTATACATATAGTTTTAACACAAAAGCCTTGGAGGACTTAGTTAAATCAGTATTACCTGAATATAAACAGTGTTTCTTATACAAAATAAAATATTCCATTAAATTAAACCAAAAATGTGACCACATATTTTGTGTGGGTCACACAAGCAATGTTTCTAAACATCCCACTGAAGTAGCCTGACTGTCAGAATGAAATAGTCTTGTAGAAGGTAGATTAGATACTGAAGTGGGAAAGATGTGAAACACATGTCTCCCCCCATGAGTCATCTCCACTGGAAAAGTGTTTTGGTTTTTATAATGATGCAGTAAATTTGGAGTGGATATCCATTTACATGGATGTTGATTGTGCCTTAAAAGACATAATATCTTCTGTCCCATTTAGCAGCAGCTTGACTGCCACAATGATATAACATTTGGATTACTGAAAATAAAGATGATGACCACATTTTACACAGATGCAGGCTGTACAGCATGTGTGTGTCTGCACGTGTGTGTGTGTGTGTGTGTTGACAGTTTTGTTTCTTCCTCCTTCTTAATCAACTATCTGGTTTGTTATTGTATTAGATTGCACCTATTGTGAGGTGGCAGAAAATAACAACAGCAACTAGCAAATCGGTGCACTCCTAACATCACAAATGGCACCAAAATTACGTATGCCATAATACATTACCATGTTTCACAAATTCTACACACATTTTCTATGTGGGAGAAGAAGTTACAGTCCTGTAAGCTCACCTGAAGTGTTGACCACTGTTTATTTGTCTGTCCTGACTTTGTTATCCAGTCTGGGTAAACAACATTTCAGTCAAGTAACCTTTTCAATAAAAAGGCACACATTTTCTAATACATTGTACCCTCTTTTTCCAGGTTGTGGGTTCATCTATGCAATTGATTGGTGATCACCAGGCAGAGGACCGTCAGCTCATCTCAGAGGTGGTGCTGGCTAAGATGAACCAAGCACTTGCTGCCAGGTCATCTAGTGCTTCCCGCTCACCTGCTCGCTCCCCACAAGGCCATAAGCCAACTACTGTGCAGCCCCAACAGGTAGAGGCTGTATAAAATGAAACGCAAACCCAACGACACGTGTATTTGTAATGGATGGATATAAAATAAATAGCTACAAAGACACATGCTCATACAACATCTGCTTCAGTTCTCCCTGTGAGTATAAGGAAAGGCAGGTTCTTGAAACGAGAAATCCAAGGTGTTAATATCTGCAGGAAAATAATTTTTTGTAGCCCTTCACAGTTCACTGCTGATTCTTTACCAGAATCCGCTTAACCGTGTTTGCCTTTCTTTCCCACTCTCTCTCTCTCTCTTTGTTTTTCTTTCTGTCTGTCTTTCACTCGCCCCCTCACTCTCTCCCAGGTTGCTGCCCTTAAGGAAGGACTGGCAGATCCAAACAGGACCTCGGGACAGCGCCCTCAACCTCAAGGTTGTCCGAACACTGTTCTCCATTGTAGTACAAATGCTGCCGCTGTAGGGCCAAAGCAAGTCTAAGAAAACACTCTCTGAATCAGTCGTGGGACAGTTCACTCTCAGAAACCTTAAGAGATTTTTCTTAAATGAAGTATCCACTATTTGAAAAATTTAACACCTTCTCTGTCAAAATAAGCACTGCCATTAGAGAAAAAAAACTCACTGGGTAAAGTTTTCTAATGTTAACTAGAAGAATTTGTTTAAACTAAAAATGGAAATTGAACTGAACAACCAAGATTCAACCTAATTAGTGAGCTTTAGAGATGCTGGAAGGCAAATTTTGTTTTTCTTTGACAGAGCCAGGCTCACTGTTTCCCCCTGTTTCCAGTCTCTGTGCTAAGCTAAGCTAACCAGCTGCTATACTGTAGCTTCATATTTACCGTACAGACATCAGAGTGGTATCAATCTTCTCAACTAATTCTTGGCAAGAAAATGAATGTGTATTTCCCAAAAATATTTCTTTAATACTAAGAGCAGTTTGTATTATATCTGCATCCTTCTCTGTTCCTTGAAGGTAACACTGTCCATCATCATTGCCTCAAACTAATGCACTGGTATCATGGCTTCAGTGGGGTGTTGACAGTGATCATCACTGCAGTAATCTGGGTCCAAGAAAAGAAAAAGACCTCTGCTGTCTGTTTAAGCTGCATCTTTGTCTCTGTTGAACTTATGACTTTTATCACTTGAATTAACAAGCAAATGTACTGTACAGTGCATTTAGCCAGTCTGTTGAGTTTAATTGCAGCCATAGCGTCTGTGTTAGTGTGGTGATGTTTGTGCTCAGGGCTGATGTGTTAAAACTAAATGTGCCTACTAAAAGCAGCGTATAACATGGGAAATTAACAAAGCCATTATTATTGGAGTTGTACTGTTTCTCTGTGTGTGTGTGTTTGTGTGTGTGTGTGTTTGCATGTTTGTTCATTGTCTTGAATTCCTTTTTTCTCATTTTGCATGGATGTGACAAATGCCGGTACGCCATGTCATGTTTAATATATTTGTGCTAGAATGCCAGCTTTTTATGTTTTACGGGAATTGTTAGGGATTAACATGTGCCTACAGTGTTGAGCTGTTAAGATGTGCAAATCGGACTGCAGTTTAATTTATTTGAATATTACATTAACAACATTGCCTTTCAAAGACAATACTCCAACACTGTTAACAAAAAGATTAGACAGTGGCAGACATGAGCTTATTTATAGATGGATGTTCTGTTTATTTTGTATGCGTTCTTAAATGGAAAGTAAGATCACTTCTTAAATGTGCTGCTCATGATCGCTGTGCAAGTTCTGGTCAGTTCAGTTGCATTTCTGTCTTAGTGATTAATACTTGGCTTTTGAATCATTCTAATCATCTTTAAATCCTGTACATTGTTATGGTACAAATACGTTTATGGTAAACAAAGTGATTTATCCTTCTGTCAAGCAACAAAGCCCCCTTTGCAAGATCTGAATGTTCTGTGAATAACTGCTCGGTGTTGCCTTTGGTTGTAAATTAATCTTCATTGTTCTGTGTTATAATACCTGAGACGAGACAAAGTGGCTTTATATGGTACACAATACACATTTTTCTTGGCAGTTATAAAACTTGGTTATGTGATTAATGAAAAGTGTCAAAGAAAATAAGCATATTTTTTCTTTCTCTGCATGATCATTCCTAATTTGCTTGGATCCACACCACTGAATTACTGATGTCTGATCTTCATACACCATCTGGCTACAGATATTAGTTGTCTTAATCTTTCCTGATTGATATAAAGAGATTCAGTTTAGCGCAAACACCAGTCAAAGGCTTTACCAGTTGTTGACTTAAATGGCTGAACTGCCTTCTCAGATAACCAAGTGAAAATTCAATCTAATAGCAGTCAACAAATATAATGTATAATTATTAAGTAAATATAAGCACATAGAATGAGTCATTCAGGGTTTGTATCCAAGCAAATTCTTATTGTGTCACCCTTTACAAATTATGTTTGTACAAATTATATTTTCTGTGATTTTTATGCGTCGTGAGTCCCAAGCAACCATTGGGATGCTTTATGCCAAACTCTGATAAAACGTAAGACTCATAGCCTTATAGCTGCCTTACAGCAATGACTCTCTGAAGATGTCTGGGATGAATTTTCATGAAGGTTTTGTGGTGGTCATATCATGTGATCTTGTATGATCATGTATATGTCATTAAAATCCATAAACTCTAAATGTATACAGTAAACATTCATTTAGACTTTAATATAGACTTTCCAAGCTGTCTTCAAAGAAACCTTTTTAAAGAGGCTTTAACATATAATTTACACCAACTATAATCCTGCATCCTGGAAAGTGAATTATCAGCCATTGGAAACTCATCCCTGCCCAGTCACTTCCTACTTAGCATGTGTAATCACTTGTTTCTTTTGTGCTGCATGATTGGTTGCTTTTCTGCCTTTGTTTGGGTCACTGAGTTGTGTGATGCCAGTGTTCTTTCTTGGTTGTATCATCTCTCCTTTTGTTGTTTACTTTCTTTCATTCTCATCTCCGACTCTTCCCTTTCCTTTTCGTTGTCTGTTTTTTATGAACACACTTCCTCCTCACGGTCACAATAGTTGTTGTGCATAAAAGCATCTAACACTTGGCATGATAGGCTAGTCACCACACCTTCTCTTAACCGTTGATCTGCCACCCCCTGCTGGTCTTTGCAGTCCAAACATTCAGCCTGCTTTGCCCCAGTCTGTTCTTGACAGATGAGTTGGTTAGGATTTTATGAATGTCAGAGGTCATTATGTGAATGAGCATGTCTAGACTCAAGCTCATTATCTGTATCATGTTCTGCTTTGGTCTTTGGTGAGTGTTTTACGGGCACCTGGTTTTATAGTTGTTGCAATAAAAAAACAGGTGCTAGATCTTAGACATAATGATGCTTATTTATTTATTTCCTTTACTTCTCCTTTTACTTTTTTGCTTTTCTTGACTTTATGTGTTATATAGCCATGGAACTATAATCTAACTATCTTATCTCAATCTTTTAGGTGTACCAGTGAAATCCCAGAGTGTAGAGCCATCATCAGAGTCAGCTAAGAGAGCATCTGAACCAGTACCAAAGCCCAGCCAGGCCCAGAAACCTGGTCCAGGTCCAGCTCAGAAACCAGCCCAGGCTCAGAAGCCAAGCCCAGTCCAGAGGGCCGCTTCAGTCACAAAGCCTCCAGTACCGAGGCCTCCCCCAATGACGAGAGCCCCATCCGTCACAAGGTCGGCCCCAGGTTCTGCTTCCACCCCAGCCCCAGCCAAAGCTTCACCGTCATCCCCAGCTAAAGCAGCCGCAGCAGCTCCAGGCTCCCCCCCAACCAAAGCAGCAGCAGCCACAGCTCCAGGCTCCCCTCCAGCCTTGGCTGCAGCCCCAGCTCCAGCCCCAGCCTCTCCCCCAGCCTCAGCTCCTACCACAGAGCAGCCCAAACCCCAGCCTCAGGGCTCCCCATCCCCAGCTCCTGGCAAACCAAAAGAGCTGCCTCCCAAACCCACACCACCTGCAAAGCCCATCCCTCCTGTACGCAGGAATTCAAGGCCTCAGCTCCAGCCAAAGCCGCAAACCCCGCCTCCTCCCAAAGCTTCACCTAAATCCCAGCACGCTGCCCAAGCCCCAGAACCCACTCAGGCCTCGGATACTGCCTCAGCCCCAGCACAGGTTCAGTCCCCAGCCAAAGTCAGCCAGTCCCCACCTCATGTCCAGTCTCCAGCTAAGGCTCTGCCCCAGGCCAAGCCGGCCTCTCCTTCCCCAAACCCTGAGCCTGTCCCAGATGAAGCAGCCATGGCCCCAGCTGAGGCTGCCGCGGCCCCCAATGAGGCCCAGGCCCCTGTGGAAGAACAGCCAGCATCCCAGCAAAAGACCCACCCTCTGCTGAAGTAAGAGCCATATTATCAACGTACTGTTGATAATGCAAAGACATGCATTTCAATGGGCCATACTTACTTACTACATACTGTCTTTGGGATTCAAAACTAAATATAAAAATCCATTCTTCTGTAGAAAGGTAATATATGCAATCAAATTCCAATCATTCGCAACATTAAAATTATCAATACAATTTCTGTTTTAAAAGTGTCTTTAAGTGTTTCAGTCCAATTGGTAACCTGCTGAAATCATTACCTATTTGGGTAACCTTTAATTTTAACCCTCCCTATTTAGCATTTATAAGCAGTATATAAAAATGTAATATGTGGTTTAAAACACACTATAATGTAGGTTTAAGCAGATATAAGGTATTTTTAAGCATTTATTGATGTATTTGTCAACAACTTTAACTCTTCCTGTGAAACATCCATAACTGGATGTTGGTATATAAACAGATAATAAAGGGCAATAGAATATAACACAGTTGTAATTATATAAAATATGACTTCATAGGACGTTTTTGTTGAAAATACTGTAAATTAATAAACATTTAATGTCCTTATATTAGCCTATAACTACATCATAATGTGTTATAAACAATTTATTATATGTTCATATACTGCTTAAATAAGGCGGGTTAAAGTGCAGTGTTAACATTTGAGAAATGTTAAAAGAAATGTTAAAATGTGAAAATGTTTGATGAAAACATCAAGATCATTGTAGAAATATTGTGTTTGTGACTTTTTGGCCCTCTTACACATTTCCCTGTTTGTCTTCCTTTTCCCTCTAACTTACTCTATAAACATTCACATAATCCTCTAATCCCCCCCTTCTTTCATTCCTCCCTGCCTCCCATCCTTCCTCCCTCCTCACCCCTTTTTCTCCTCCGTCCCTTTTTCCTCCTCTTCACTACCCAGTAAGTCCCAGTCCCTGACCAATGCCTTCAACGCCTTCAGCGACTCCTCTTTCTTCCGCGGGGTCTCAAGCTCTGGAAGTGACGGCCAAGATGAGGCGAAGGCTGAGACCATTCGCAACCTCCGAAAGTCCTTTGCCAGCCTTTTCTCTGACTAGACACAGCCGAAACCATAGTCAGCCCCTTATTGATTCTGGCCCCCCTTTTACTAATGGCCAGTGATGACCTGATTGACATTAAATGTAAACCAGTTTGAGATTAAACTTTGTGTGTTAACTGTACTGTTTTCCCTCCGTCCCATTCCCTTTTCTCTACTTCCAGCTTCTCTGTGTGAGTAACAGTGATGCCTGCTGGGTAGGATATTCAGTGAATGATGCTTGGCCAGAGTAATTGGACTGAAGAAGTTACGTCATTGATATAGACTAGAATAGAATAGAATAAGAAAATGTTTATTTTTCCCAGAGCACACTTTAAGAAACACTTTCTAAAGTATATGAAAAGTATAATATTCAAGACTACAGATGGAATGTACATACAGTATATATATACATACACACATATATATATATATATATATATATATATATATATATATATATATATATATATATATATATATATATATATATATATATATATATATATATATATATATATATATATATATATATATATATAATAAACAAATATAACTATAAAGGAGATAAGCCAATAATATAAAAGAATTCAGTAGAACTTTTCAATTTCGCTTTAGTCAGTGACATAACTCTTTCATTCAGTGGCTGGATTCATACAAAAATATAAAAAAATAATCAGATATTTGACATTTGATGGTTTCCCCCACAGTGAATCTATTTTGGTCAGTAAGTGAACGTATGTGAGTAAAAGAATAGAAGTACTTCTTTAATGATTTGTTCCTGTGTAAATCCAGCCATTGTCCTTGGCTACTGACTACTGGGCTCGTCATTGCTGCCCCTTTTTTGTGTCTACAAGCATTGAAGTTCATTGTCATGTGAGGGAGTTGGAAATATGTGTATGTTCATCTGTGTTGTTATGCATGGCTCCTCCAAGTGGCTCGGTGTGACTTTTGGAGCAGACGGTGTTGAGTTTTGCCCTCCGTTGCCTCTCTCTCTCTCTCTCTCTCTCTCTCTCTCTCTCTCTCTCTCTCTCTCTCGATGTTGTAGCCTTATTGTGAACATGTTTTCAATTCACAGCAACGTTTGTTAGCTGTGCAGACCTGGGTCGATTACAACTCAAAATTCATTCATTTACTTCAAGTGTTTGAAAAAGTAAACTATTGAGGCCAAGAGCTTGGGAGCTTTGGGATTGGGGCTAGTGCACCAAATGGAATAAATCAATCCTGAAAAGTAACTGAATGCATTTCAGAGAGTAAAAAGACTCATGTCTGTAGCTGTGACTGGTGATCTCTTGTTTCACCTCTGTGTAGATCTATCAGCAGTATTGTAATTTGTTGATTATTCTCATGAAAAGACATTGAGACATTAGTGCAATAACACCTCAACATGACTGTTGAGTGCTGTCACCCTATTATAAATATAAATATGATCATACATACAGGACCTGTGTATCTGTTAAATACCTTATTCTTACATTCCCTTTAAGGTTCCTTTCAGTGGTGACTTTCCAGGTTGCTTTTTACTGCAGTCAGCAGCTGGGTTTCATATTAATATGCCATATTAAACTGTTGTTTTTTGTGATTAATCCTATTTGTATTGTGGGACTGAATTTAAGGCAACCTGGAATGAACACAGTACCTTGACTGGTCATTTTCAGTTGAGTTTCTGCATTTCAAGTTCATATGAGTAAAAAAGAAAAAAATCTCAACACTTAAGAACCGCATATCAACCTGTCTGTTTATCCATTTCCAGTACTATGTTGCAAGTAAATGATAAAATATTGTATTTGTATGTATGTGTCATCTCAGGAGTTTATTTTTTGTAATATATGGATTGATTGATTTATTTTTTGAGGCTCCATATTTATGGTACAGTATATTTTGTTTGTTTGTATTGTGTTTTTATTTGTAACGCGATACTGCTTTGCATGATCTGGTGACTGATACTGTTTTTTTTTCTGTACAGATAAAAGTTAATAAAGATGTGGTTCCATCATTCCACTAATTCACTAAGTAAGATTCATGCTGATGGCTGTGCCTTTCATTTCAGGGACAAAAGAGGTACTGCATCGATCTAACACTTATTCGACATTAGGGGGTAATACTCAGCCTGTGAAAGCAGTTGTATAATGTGTTCTGTGGCTTTGGAGGAGCTTTGTCAAAATTAATCCTGATGATGTCATCAGGGTTTGGCTTGAGGACTGCAAAATTTTATCAAAAAGTCTGTGTTACAAACTGGGGACATGGAAAGATAGATGGGTACTGTCCTATTTTATACAGCCTATGGTACTTACCAAGCATGGAAGGTCTAATGAAAAGATGCTATTGAGTTGCATTATGGGGAATGTAGGATTCAGTGTAAATGTAGGATATCTCGGCCTCTGCTGCTTCAAACCATTCTTTTATGAATCTTTGTTTCTTGACTTAATAGGAGTGCAATACTAAATACCCCATTAAAGGGATATTTCACTGCTGGAAAGTTGGTATTTTCATAAAACTGGGCTATCTATTCGGTAGAAAGACGCAAATATTTTTGAAATTGCTGCTACATGACCAGAGAAACAGAAAAAAAGCTGTGGTATTCCATTTTGCTAAAAAGGTAGAAAACCTACAACAACCAGAATGCACTGGGCCCGTTGCCTTCCAAGGTCACTCCCACTCCCAAACTTCCCCAAGTCCTACAAACAGCTGGTCAGAGATACTAACATTAGGCTCAACTCTGATAGCACCGCAGGGTCACAAACTGGGGCAGTGTATGTGCTAAGCCTCATAAAAAGCATGTATTGTATGTTTTCTGTAGCCTTGCCGTGCTGGTAAAAATACACTGTCGCTATTGCATTGGTTTGTGTCTATTTGAGAGAGAAAGAGAGAGAGAGCAGCGGTGGTCGAGTGAGCTAGAGAGTGAATGAAGAGAGGAAGTGGTGGTAGCAAGAAAGCCGCTGAATCAGAGAAATAAAACGTTATTTTTTGTGATTGTTTCACAGCAGTTATGCTCTAAAGCACAAATAAACACGGCCACACCGCAGCACAACCCTGTGCTAATCGCCACAATGCCTGATTTGGTGATATAGCCCGGTTTATGCTCGACAGGAGGCACGCGCCATGGAGTCTCGTCCAAGTATAAACAAGCTTTTAATTCCTCCGCACTTTATTCTGATTCACATAAGTAGCCCCAAATGTCTGATTCCAGCATTACACTATTAAAATCGTTTTCTTCCATATATACAGGAACATTGTCTTCTGCCAGTGGTTGTTCTAGCCAGTTGATTTTGGACAGGATGTTATGATTTTGGAGCCATGAGGAGCCAACTGTCTGTGGAACAAACAGCCCTAGAGCCAGCAAAAACGTGTCATCCGCCGGACTTTTGCCGGAAAATGAACAGGGATCTCTGGGTGCAGCCAACATGGAGGGAAGTTAACCATTGTTCATTTGCATATACTACCCACATTGCAACGATACAAAGCTTGTTGAAAATTGGCTAAGTTTCCCTTTAATTTATATGGCAAATACATGAAGCTGCTAATGATGCTAAACCCTAGCATGTTAAGACTCTAATGAGCAATTTAGAGATAAGAAGGAACTTACAAGAACTACTAAAAATGTAATATAAAGTAACAAAAAAAGGATAATTTCACTATGTGACTGCTAAGCTAAGATTTTGATTATAGGTGAGGACTACAGCTGCCTCCCCATAGGTGTCAGTCCTGGCCCAGTGGACATCTTAAAGTCATAAAGGGATCAGGAAGATACAGTAGCTCAGAAGTATGTCTGATGTATTTTATGGAGCCGGGCAGTTAAGTGCTCTCGTGAATTTCAGTGAGGCTTAAAGACCTTTCATATGACAGAGACTGCCTTGATTAACATGTTACACCAACCTGCTGGTAGGTGATGGAAACCATCAAGTTTAAAGGGCTGCTTATGATAAAAGCTTTTATCAGTCTTTCAGTATCTGCCCATTAAATAGCAGTACTTTGGCTATATTATGACTAATATGACAAAAAAGGCAGTTCTCCTAGTGCTTATGTTGGAGTGTTCAAAATACAGATCAGGTAGAAAACCACAAGAAAATTATTAGTATTCGGCTTAACGTTATTTCAAAGATATTAAATCGGTGCTCAGGCTCTCTCTCTCAAAATTAAGAACTTCAATCTCTTTTTCATTTGCAATTCTGTGATATCCATGAGTTGAAATGATCAATGCAAAGAATCAGTTTATGAATGGGATTAATATGAAAATGCCATTATTCCACCGAGTGCGACATACACCCAATGAAGTCATAAGATCTGTTATTTGACAACAACGAAGGTATAATGTCATGCTTTATTGAGAGTTCACAGTGTAAGGTCAATGACAGCTCTGTTTGTTCTGTGTTGTTGCTCAAGGACACATCGGCAGAGCAGGTGGATGATGCCTGAACAAAACCTTGAAGATGTTTCCTCCTGCTATGCAACTACTAAGGCATCCATGACTTTGCAATCACAGGACAGTCTTGAAGAGATTAGCGATTGTTGTACTCCCCATTTGGCTGCTATGTCATTGTCAAGAGTTCTAACTTACTCACCATATTACAAGTATATTCCATTAACATTATGAAAGGGAAAAAGGAGGACATACTTTATATCATAGCCTAACACAACCATAAACACATGCAAGAATAACCCTTTATTCCAGATATTGTTCAACTGATGTTGCTGTCTGTTCACCTCAGAGCTGATTTCATACATTTAAATACTGATATCTTAGATCATCAAGTCTTGATCTGAAGCCATTTTCAAGGAGCTGCGAACATGTGTCAAACATTCATATCTCCAGCAGATGGCACTAGATACATGTGGCTCACCTGGGCCCAATGCTCCCAGTCCCCAGCTGCTCTCAAAGAGACGCTTTATGTGCCTTGTTTGGTTCTGCTATCATTTCCCCAACACCTGCACACCATATTTACCACATCCACTCACTTACACCACTGACTTTACTGGCATCCACATCTCATCTCTTTTTGCAATTTATGTATTTGTAAATAAATAAATTTAAATTTAAGTGCATTTTTGGTTCTCCCTTTATTTGCCATGGTCCTTGGAGTCAGTCATGACAATAAGACAGATCTATTAGACTCTTTAAAATACCTTGAATATGAGTTAAAACCAGCACTGATGTCAATATAGCCCCTATTATTATTATTATTATTATAATAATAATAAGGTGTTGATAAAGAAAGTAAGAAGGTGGTGACGGTAATGATAGTAATAATGATTGTTACTGTTACTTTCGTTTCTTCTTTCTTTGTCATACTGCTCAGCTTTCACATTGTCATTGTCATACACTCTCCTTGTCAAAACTTTATACATAAACACACTTAACATCACCTTCATGCACAACCATGATATCCAATCAATAACAGTTTACTCTGCACATCACAGCAATTTACTCCTGATGCCTACATGTTTCTTTCTTTGTTTTTATTATCAAATAATTTCATGTCCTACCTTTAATGTCACACTTAAATGAAGCGTTACATCTTTAACATAAACCACACCATTTACATGTGAAACAGGACTTATTTTATTGTATAAACAAGCAAACAGTATAAGCAAAAAGGGTGTGTGTGTAAATAATTTTAAACTAATACCAAATTTACCAAAGGTTTAAGAGATTTTATAACATCCTGTATTCTTTTAATTGTAAATCTGATGAATAGAACAATTTCTCCAACAAAGCCTGCCATTACAGATGATGTGAAACACATATACAGATCCTCTCGCACAAACTCTTTGTACGCATTGATGTACAACAAAGACTTATACACTTTCTGCTTGTGGTTCTTGACGACCAGTCAGTGGAGATCTGTGGGAACGTCTCCATCACTTTGCTCATAGGGACATGGAGACGTGGGCGGCTAACGTGCCAAAGCAAGCCTATACTAGCCAAACCCTGTTTGTCTTGGTGCTCATCCCAACCTGCTGGAGCCAGACTGAGAGCGAGGGAGTATGGACGTGGGGCAGAAGGACAAATCATTACATTGGTTAAACATTATAATATCCAGATTTAGTTCTTATATCATCCAATATGTTTGAGGATGGAGGAAAAAATCAAGCCATTTTGGCCTATTTCCTGGTGCCAAGCACCGTCACTGATGCTGATTTCGACAGATCGATTTTGTACAGATTGCTCCCCTCCTAGGCCTGAAATATGACATGTCAGTTCCACTTTATAATAAAGTACGGTGTCATGGCATTGTAAGGGAATCTTGTAAAGATACACAAGCACTTTGATGATGAACATTTTCAGATACCAGAGCTCCTGTCCCCGGGGATTCAACTGTATAAACAATCAGAAAATATTGCTTCGTTTTGTTTGTGACAGCAAAACTCTCAAGGGCGTCATTTTTTTAGTTCAGCACAAAGAAATTCTGCGTGGGGAGGACTGTTATGCATGTGAGAGCGAGAGAGAGAGAAAATGTGTAGGTCTGTAAATAAGCAAAGTGTGCCAGCTGTCTTAGTTCACAGTATCGAGTTATGATATATCGAAGACTGCTGCACAGTGAAAGTAGCACCATTTAGCTGCTTTTAAAACAATGATCACACAAGACTGTATGGCACCTTTCTGAACAGTGTGCAGTGGGGTTTCATGTCTTTTGTGTTTTAATGCTTTAAAAACAAGTTGAAAAGCTACACACAGGAGCTAAACTTTACCTTCATTTTTGAGAAACATCACTGTCAAGTATCTGTGCACACGTTTTGTTTTTACGATAAATTCTGCTACACAGTCAGAGTCATTTGTTTTCTACTGTGTCTGAAATTTCTTGGCTGAATTTTTGGGCTCCTTGGGATATTTTTAGTTCAATATTTGTAACTTTAGGTTGCTTCAAGAATTACTGAAGTTCAAAAGGTGGAGTCTGTGTTTCTGTACAGAACAAATTAATTAATATCTCTTTGTTGAAAATCATATGACGCATTCACTGACAACAACAACAGACCACAGGACATAATAAGAGCATTAACCTGCATGACATTTAATAACAGAAGTCCCTGTAGCAAATTAAATATTATGACCTGTTCTTAAAATAAATTCCTGCAAAACAATGAATGCAAATTTTGACATACAAAAACTCAAACTGCAAACAGTAATAATAAAGTCTTTTCACCTACATACCCGGTCACCATGCTAAGTCATTTACTGTAGCAGCTGCATCACTGGAGCAGACAGACGGTCAGTGTCTGGTCAAGTGACAAAAAAGGGGAACATTTATTTCTTCATGGACTGAACTTTTAGGTTGTAGAATCGTTTCTTCACCAGGCTGTTCTGTTGCGTGTCTCTTTGTGCTAACGGAAGTTTAAAACCAAATCTAACCACAATATGTCAGCTTGTCAGGAGAACATTTAGCCTGCAGGGCTTATGTGATGCCACATTTCAGTCTGAACATCCTCGCAGTTTCATATTTTAGCAAACATTTACTGATATTTACATCTCAACTGACATGAGTAGGTTGAACGTTGAACACTTTAATTTGCGATTTTAAGAAAAATCTCATGTGAATGATATCATTAGGCTACATTAAAACATCCAATACCTTGAGATAACGAGATGCGATTTTAAGATAAGAGGCTTTAAAAACAATGTGAAGAACTGGCTGCTTTCAGCCAACAGAGCAAATAAATAGCCTGTAGTTTCAGTGTCTGGTTTAGGGTTAAAAATAGAGTGAGGTTTAGGTTGGGGTTAGTCCAAGGTCTTCGAACCTACAGTCTATAGAGTCTTTAGAGATGCAGCACGTAGGAAAATGACTATTTGTTGTGCATCTATTTTTGTAATTGATTGTAAGCTGAGTTTCAATGGTTGAATTTTATGAAAGAATCAGTACAGTAGATTACAATTTAGAACTTGTAATTGTGAGGTTTTTTAGTTTAGACTTAGTAGCCTAAACCACTTAGAAAATGAATGAAAGCATCAACAGGCTGTCCTCAACTAAACAAGCTGTTAGTCAATAAACATTCATACCCAGACAGAACATTATTTGACTACTGAAATGGGATTTAATGGCAGAATCTGTCAAATTGTTGCTCCACTATTACTGTCTTTTAGCAGGTGAATTCAGTTGAAATACACTCATTTGCTTTCTTGCCGTGAGTCAACCTAGGCGCGATGGTTGATATCACTCACACGTCTGTAAGGTAGCCTAGTTTAAATGTGAAGGTAGTTTAGCACAAAGTCTGGAAACTGGACGAAACAGATTGCCTGGTTCTGTCTAACAGTAGCAAAATCCGCCTACCAACAACTCCAAAGCTCACCAATTAATAAGGTATATTTCGTTTCTTTAGCTAATCCGTGCTAAAACTGTAAATGTAAAAACTGTAAATGTAAAAAAAACGACCATTTATGGAGGGGAGCAGTAACTTTCTGTTGGTTGCCTGGCAACTGCTCCTGGCAAAGAATGCCTATAAAACCAAGTGCTAATATTTGTGAGCTTTGGACGTGCAGGTAGGTGGATTGTGTTACCTTTGGACACAGCCAGACTAACTGTCCCCGCCCCCCTCCAGTCTTTGTGCTAAGCTAAATTAGCCGGCTGCATCTATTTTTACTGTACAGGGCTGAAAATGGTATCTTAGCCATTATCTAAGCTAACGTTAGCTAGCGATAATTCTCGGCAAGAAAGCGAACGGGCATCTCCCAAAATGCCCAACTATTCCTTTAATCAAATTGGCTTAAACCAAAAATTCACTGTTCAACAATAAACAAACAACTCAACAAACAGTCTTCATTTTAAATGCGATTTTAGATGTGAAATTACCTGTTTCTCGCAGCTCAAACGACTAAGATATCCCCATTAAAAAAAATTCAAATGAAGTAACGTTAATTCATAGCTAACGTTATAGCTAAAGGGTAATTTGATGCCTCTGCGTGTGTCCTCAGGACTGTAGCGGTTGTGTTGAGAGGAGGGAGGAGAGAGAGGCACCGACCACAGCAGCAGCATGACCAGAAACCTCCACAGCAAACAGACCTGACCACTTTGACACTGCGCTCCTGTGGAAGCCACTAGAGAGACGCCACGGTTTCCAAGGCTGACACGTACAATTTCACAACCGAAGAAGACGATCCAACTTCAAAAAGCAGGGCGCTTCAAAACACTGATCAGGTCAGTCACCTTCCGCTCGGTTCACAGTTTGTGGCGCTGACAGTCTTGTGGCTGCTGGTTGGGTGATAACGCACTGGAAACCACCTTTTAAAAAAGTAATTTAATCCGTCAATACGGACTCTGCTTTTTAAAGAATACAGACTATTATAAAATCTGCCACTGATATGAAATACATCAGCTTGTTTTCTGAAAAAAAAGAACATTATTTGAACTCAAAGTTGTTGAAACAGAAACACTCAAACTGGAAACCTCCTGAATAACCCTTTCGTGCCTACATTTCCTCTTGTTTTAAGTAGCACTGCTAGATGTAATATCTTGTTAAGGTGGACACGTTTTGCAGTGTGACAGGCTACCAGTGGCGTAACGTTACAGATAGGGGTGGGGGGGCGGTCACAGGACTGACAACTGGCTAACAATCAGGTTTTGGTCCATAGTGTGTCTGCCAGCCACAGTGTGTGTGTGAGTTTGACATGCAAACACCAGGCAGAGATTTTAACCATCAAAGTGGTCACAGCTGCTCAGGTGAGTACAAGAGACTGGGTGTGTCTCACTCCCTCTGGGTTTATAATACTGAGCAGTTTTCTTGGGTAACTCCATTAGACAGATCAATTTGTGTGAATAAACAAGACTTTTTATATATTCTATACATTCTTCAATTATGTCTTTATCTTCTGTGTCATGTGAGGAATTCGTAGATGTTGCACAACATTCAGCAGTTCTGTGTTTTTTGAATTGACTGGAAAATCTTGGTTGTGACTCAGCAATAATGTAGACACAAGCTCGGGGGCCAACACTGGTTTCTCTCTGAGGTTTGCTGTGTGGCTCCGTGGTAGCTGTTTTATTATGATATAATAATGGCACTTGGAAAGGAAACGTATCACTTTGTTGTCGAACACTCAGACTGTCACTGCCAACAGTGAGTCTAGTTGTTAACCATATCCATGTCATGTTATATATGCATGAAGTCTTTCCTCATCACTTTATGTCAATAATCTGACACCACAGTGAGCAATCAGGAAAAACTTACAGAGAATTATTATCTATATTTAAAGCAATTTAAGCTATGTTTTGCACTTGATATTCATAGGTCTAATGGGACAGCTCAGACAAGTTTACTCAAACATTTTTTGACACTTCATGCAGTGTGTTTGCCTGTGTTTGGTCCACTATTACTGAAGACCATTGAAAATATTTTGCTTACCTTTTCAGGCAGCCATTAGTTTCCAATAATTTCACTATGCTTTTTAAAACATATCTTGCAGAGATTCTACATTTGCTTGAGATAGGCTAAATATCTTTTTACTATTACTGCTTTTATTTTAGTCAAACTTCATGTTATTGTGGTGATGCAGCTGAAAGTGTAGACGCACTACATTATCACACAATAATTCATCTATATGAAAAGTTCACTGTGATACATTATCTGTTTCAAACTAATTTAAAGTCTCAGCAAGTTTATTTCAATCGTTCATTGACAACACTTAAAACCAATCACTGCATGGATGATAGGAAATCAATCTACAGCAGCTTTGGAAAATAGCTGCCATTTAGCTACATAAAGAAGATGTTGATGATAAATGACCTAAAACATGCCAAACCATCTGTGTGGTCTTTTGAGAGTCATGCTGTTATGTCTCCTAATACTCGGCGATAATAAAGTGAGTGGTAATCAACAGCTCTGTAAAAAACAATAGCAACATATATTTATAAAACAAATTGACAAAAACTCAGATTAACAATAGTCAAGTAGTTGTCTTTTACCAGAAGTAAGATGCTTTCTTACCTTAAAAGCCAAGCAGATTGTTGAAAATAAATGATAGAAAAAGAGAGAAAGTCATAGAGAGCCAATCAACTGTTCACACTTCTTGAAAAGTTGAATACTTTTTTACAGATAATCCCGTAATGATTTAGTAACAGGAACATAACCCATCAAACTGATGCTATAAATTATTAGGAGTTTGTCAGAATGATATCATGGGTTATAAGGTTATTTAAAGTTAAAATGTCGTCACTGATGTAACATGGCTATTTTAAAGTAGCAGAACCTATGATAAATTTGTGGTTGAGAAATAATCTCTGTTTTGGAGAAGTTATAAAAGGTCATTTCTCTGATTAATGATGCTCATCCAGATTAATGTCATAATATTCCTTTCACATTTTAGCATAGTAATTTGCTTAGCTGTCATGTTAAGATGTCATGTTTGGAATTCATGGCATTGGGCATAACTGTTTGGTCTTTACTATGTGTTTGTGTTTCAAGCGTCCATTTTTTTGGCAGCTGTTGGAGTTTTGGGTCTTTTGTGTTAAATCAGTCACAGGAAAACACATATCTTTGGTAAAATCGTCTTGTAATCTCTGCATGAGCTGCTTTAAGTCTGACTGCCTGACTGAGTGTGTTGATACAGCACCAGTCAGTGAATTATTACTTAAGTTACTTAAGTTATATAATTCCAAAAGAGTGTGTGTGTGTGTGTGTGTGTGTGTGTGTGTGTGTGTGTGTGTGTGGATGACTGAGACAGATTTGGACTTTGCTCTGTTGTCATAAATGAAAGGAGTGTCTCAAGATACCACGCTATGTTTATGTTGTCTCTCACACAGCCTGAAAGTGATGTTTAACTCTCTGTGGACGACGTACTTCCACACACAGCTTAGTTTGAGTTGGTGTCAAGACAAAATTCAGGTTTTTAAACACACCAGGATTCGTCTTGGTTTTTGAAAATCTGTGTTAATTTAAAATACCAGAAGCAACAGTTTTCAATCTTCTGAGCAGTTGTTTGCAATGGCTTCAAAAAATTACATATAAAACCTCTGTAAGAGCTAAACATAATCACTGCATGAAAGGAAGGAAGATGTTCAACTGCGCATTTGTATCTGTATAAATATACCGATAAAAATGAGTGACATGCTCTGGCTCAACCCGCAGAAAGTTAACCACTTTTGCCTCTTCACCGCCAACATCCTGGTTTGTTTACTACAATTCAGCTTTTCTTAATGTTATTGTGAACGTTTTGAAAACACCCACTTTTGATTTGATTTTATCAGATGACGCGGAGACCATGTTGACACAGTTTAGCCTTAAGGTAATCAATTAGTTTTTTAAATTAGGTGTAATTTTTAACTTCAAGGCCAATCATTTCACCACTAGTGTCTACTTACAGCAGCATTGGATTTATTTTGATGTCAACAAAATTTGGCACACAAGCAGGTTGTTTGCTGATGGAAAAATTCAGCTCTACTAGTTAATCTTGCCTCCATTGTACCCCGTCAAACCACAATATCCTCTCTTCTTTACTGTGCAATCTTACGAAGTGTCTTCCTGGATGTACTGATTTTATTGTAATTAATTAGGAGCAGGATTTAGATTAGCAGTATCTTTTCAATGTGATTATTTTTTGCAATATTGTAGACTTGGATCTCACATACTACATACATACAGCTAAAAAAGTCTGCAAACGGGAGATGGAGTTGAACAAAGTGATCTAATTCTATCTTAATCTTTTAGCAGTAGTTTTGGACAAACAGTTGTGTATGCTGCATGTGTTTAGAGTTTAGATGTTTTTTTTTCTTTTCAGTTTTCTTTTTATATGTACTGCCAACAGAGTCTACATAACATTTTCCAGAATAAATCAGTAGTAACCGTTTTCGCTCTTAAACTTTCTATTTAATGCAGTCTATGTCTGGATTAGAAAAGAACACTTTAATGCAAGGTGTGGCTCTCGGGTCATGGCCACACGTTAGCAATTAAATTTGAAAACACATCTATTTCTCTAACATTGTCTCCCTTACACACTTATATAAGGGGCATTTTTCCCACCCCAAAAGGGAACTTTCTCAAAATGATGGCGTTTGGGTGCTTTGTAGCAGTAATGTTAAGACGCCAATTTTCAGTTGCTCTCTTTATTAGTAAAGAAGTTACAGCATCAAAAGTAAGATGTTGTTTCTGTTCTGTTGGCCCTTTCTTCAGTGAATAAAACATATGTACATGCTGTTTAGTATCACCCTAACTCATTGCCTCCTCTCACAGGAAAAATTATGTCTGATCATAATCAAAAATAAGTGCTGCAACTAACAATTATTGATACCTCTGTGTGTGCCCTCAGTCTTTCTTTTGCTGTTCCACCTTAATTAATTAATTTTCTGTCAATCAATAACTGACTAAACGTTTCAGCTCAGCTACAGAATGCATTTTAGTTTTATTTTACTCACCAGGTTAACTCTTGTGATCTGGAAACATCAGTAAAAAGAAGCCAGACGATAGGACAGGTTTTTGACAAACTCCCAGTTTAGTTATGGGCATAAACCATTTTCCTGTGCAGTAAGGGATTATTACCATCATCTCCTTTACAACTACTTTTGGTTTTACCCCCATATAAAGTGGTTTAGATCATCTGGCTAAACCTGTGTGATCGTCTGTGTTCTCCTGTCAGACCTTTTTGTAGCAATGTCGCTGTGTTTTCAGATCTTAGCAATTACTTTAGTAAGTACAATTATATCACTACAGAAAGAAATGATGGCCAAACTTACGAAACTTAATCATTTCAGCTACTATTGTGCTTTAGTGTTGCATCCTCCCAAACAAATTTGCAATTATCTGAATTACAGTAAAACAACTGACACAAAGTGAAGCTGGAGCTTTTGAGGCTCCGTGGGGGTCTGAGGCAGTTGCCCAGTTGATAATCCACCCGCACACACACAAACATAAAGACACACGTCAATTCAGAAATATACACACACACTAATAAGAAGAGTTTTCCTTGCCAGTGCACTTTAACATAGATATTATTCAACAGACAGTTGGGATATCTAGCAACCTTTGCCCTAATTTCCCTTTTAGAAAGATGTGGGAGCTAACAGCAGCTCTTCAGGTCAAAACTTCGGTCTCTAGTGGGAACTTAAGACTGACTCAGACTTTATGTGCACAAGGTTCTCTGTGGGTTCACTGGATGTGGCACTGCTTGAGACATCACTAGTTCAGGTCTTGCAAGGGTTGATGTAATCTGCCCCTTCAGTTTATAAGTGGCTAATAATGGTTCAATGCCAAAGGAATTAGAAAATACAACAGGAACAAAGACTGTCAACAGCTTTCCCGTTTCCTGTAAATTTGTGTTTTACCTCGTCTGGTAGTTCCAATGGCATTTATCCTTGTCATTAACTATTCTTTGATGATTTAAAATAAACTGACAGTTCACTAGCGCTGGCCCCATTAGTTACTGTTGCTACACCTGTCAGGCTTTTCTTTCTCAAATGGCACATATGAAGTTTACAATGATAGTGTAGCAGATTTACCTCTCGAAGTTCATATACATTTTTGAAACAGTGGGTCCTTGATTTCAGACAGGTAGACTAAAGCCGGTTTCTCTCTTTCTAGCTGCAGATCATCAATTTTGCCAACGGAATGATAACAGTTCCTGGCAGTTGTAGCTAGCTAATTAAGGTAACGCAGTTCCATGAGTTGGTTGAAAACGCTGTCCCTGGCTGATTTTTTTTTTTTTTTTTTTTGTTTCCAGCTGAGTCATATTAAAGGCTAAAGCTGTATGTCCCAGGCAAAAAGTTAGCATCCTCACCAATTGATGATCCATGTCAGAAAGCATGGAAATACAGAAACATCACTGTTGTTGTATTGCAGTTTAGAGCTAGTTAGTCCTATAAGGTATGATAAGGGAAAATATCCGATCCGACTGTTATTTCGTTCTTACATAACCCTGTATGGCTGCTTAGCTTACATACTCATTTGTGTCTTGGGTATATTTTGGACTTTTAACATTGCAAGAGAAGGCTTTTAGGATGAGGACTAACCAATGTGTTTGTCAAGCGTAAAGGTATCTCAGATAATGAGTTTGGCCACGGTTGCTGGAGTGTAAACTTCCCCAAATTCCAAGAAAGAGCAAGACAGAGCTGCTAACATTACCCTAAATTCTGATATAGTAGCAACCAGGACCAGCTTCTTCACAGTGGGGAAATACTACACTGCAGTGGATATGCTAGTCATGAATGGGGCTTTTTTTAACATAACCCGCAACCCCACCAAATAATGTAAATAGTTAATAATGTGCTAACTCTTGGCCTTGCAATAACACTAGGTTGTTAACGACATGCTAAAGATTGCAGCTTACAGCAAACACAGTTAAATTCCATTCCTTACACTTTTGCTTAAAAAATAGACCACCCTCTAAACTCTTGAAATGCCGAGTATCCCTCTCACTACAGCCCCATGCACACCGGTTCAACATGTGGAGAAAGCCAAAGCTTGACATGCCTGCCGTGCCTAGTTACGGTTGATTGCACAGTAGCGGGGAGTGGTTTACCAATTGCTGAAACAACTCTGACACTTATTTTTTTCAAACCTTGATTGAAGCTTCCTTTTTCACAGACAATTCTAAATCAGTTTCTTTTGCGTACACCTTTCCCGGTACACGTGTTTACAGTACGTTCTATGAATGAGAGTCACGTCATGTGTTGTTTTGTTATTGTCCAGCTAAACAGCAGCTGAAGGCAGCACACTCCCGTCTTTTCCTCTTCACTTCGAGGAACAGGGCATGACCCTTCCAACATTGTACCTCTCCCTCTTCCTACCGTGTTGCCCTCCTCTCACTCCCTGGTTCTGTCAAAACACAAGTTTAGCTATAAATCTTCACCGCTGTGATTTCTCACACAACTCCCACAGCTGAGATCACACTTGCATAAAGCGATCATTAACCTATGAGACGTCATCATAAATGACAGTTGTATAGACTGAATCAGTTGTTTATTTCCATGTCTGTCTTTCCCTAACATCCTCATCCTCTCCTTTCTAACCCTCGTGCCCCGTTTTCATTGCAACACCTCTCAGGCTTAGTGAGTGCGTGTTTGTGTAGGTCAGTGTGTGAGACAAAGATAGATAGATTTTGACTTTGTTGGAAGGAGTGCCCCCAAACTGTGCTTTGTTTATGCTGTGCACACATGTCCTCATATACATGTTTCTTTCAGCGTGACAGCATGGCACATACATGTATTTCTGTGTGTGTGTGTGTGTAAGGCCTTGACAGCATGCACCGCTCCTTCCCATTATCCAGCGAGGAAGCTCTTAAGGCTCAAGAGACTCATCAACCATTAACTCATAACTATTTAAAGAAATTGGGGGAAAGTTCATGTCCTCAGATTATTGTTAAAACTGCAGATTCCCAGAGAGCACCATATGGAGCAGACAGACAGACACACACACACACACACACACACACACACAATTATATACTACAACAGTGGATGCTCTCTCTCTCTCTCTCTCTCTCCTCTGTCTTTCTGTGTGTATGTAAACTGACCTGCTCATGTGTGTCGACCATATCTGAGTTTAAATAGTAAGTCTTTACGTTTCAGTGTGCTTACATGCCCTTGCATGTGCACATATATGCAGCATAACGTGTGTGTTTGTCCTTAAATGTTTGTCTTTGTTTGCCTGAAAAGGGTTCGATATGTTTCTTTACAATTCCCCAGAGTGCTGTTCATTGGAGTTCAGTCACCATGTTGTCCTGTAATACAAAGGCCACCTCACGTCCCACTCACATTATGATTCTGAGAGCAATGTAGAACATATCCTGAACATCAGTGTGTGTGTGTGCGCGCGTGCTTGTGTGTGTAAATCTGGCTAGCCCAGCCTTCCCATCACAATGGATAGGCAAATTAAATTATGTGACAATGATCAAAGGCTGGGTTGACAGATTGGAGAGTTAGATTGGCCCTTTTTGTTTAAAAACCTGTTGCAGTTGTGTGACTGTGTTACAGCGTAAACATTTGGTGTTTTGTTTTTTTTGTTAACTCAGGGCAGGGACACATATTCTGATTGTTGAGCTGATTATAACTATGATTTGGACCTGAATATACCAAGTCCAACCGAGTCTGTTCAAATCTGGGTCAGTTGGTGTTGACAGTAGGGAGATAAAATCATACATTGTGTGGTGTTTAATAATTCTAATCATTTGTCTCCTGATTCAGTCACTGCCAGTCGTTTTCGTTCAGATTATTATTTTATATTAACATGTTTGGGAGCATAACTGCAAAGTAGTGTGATGTGCTGTGAGTTGCTATTATCTTATAATCGTAGAAAAGGTTTCAGTTGTAGTCATCTGGACACTGTTTTCAGAATCAAGACGTTTCGGCTCCCATCCGGAAGTCATTCTCAATAGCGAAAATGGTCTGAGTTCTCAGACCATCAACCAACATCTTGATTCTGAAAACAGTGTCCAGATGACTACGACTGAATCCTTTTCTACGATGGAACACTCCTGGACGAATGAGGGACTACACCGTAGTATCTTATAATCCACTTCATCAGGTTTTAGTACAGAACCACAGCTCAGTTTAAAGGAATAGTTCAACATTTTGGGTAATATGCTTGTTCACTTTCTTGACGAGAGTTAGATGAGAAGAACAATACCACTCTTGCGTCTGTGCACTAACTATTGAGCTGGAGGTTTGTGAAGTTCAGTTTGCACACATCAGTGATGAAGTCTTAATAAAGAGGCATACGTCTGTGTTTACAGCTGAGAGTGCAAATGCTTTTTTGTTCACTTTGACTTCTGAAAACCAGTTCTTGGCACTGAACACTGACACTGGTCACAGGGTGTTGTGTTGGCTATTGGAGTCCAACTCACATTATGGTTAAGTTGATAATGGATTCTCTTTTGTGCGTAATTAAAATCTAGTCTCTTGTTAGCTGGAAAAGCAATTGTATGTTATGATCTGATGAGTCATTTTTCAAACTGATGAGTTTGTTCCCACACCTGAGGTAATCTTTCAAAGAACTGATGATTCTTTTCCTCTCGGAAAACATGCAGTTCAACAGTCTTTCTAATTGGCTCTGCGTTGTTGGAAGGATTGGTTATTGTTATAAGCTACTATCAAGCTAACATGAGACCACTTGATCCTACCTGTCCAACCTTGACCCCTTTTGGGCAAAATAACATAGTTGTGAGTGAATGATTTATGTTAGCAGACAAGCTGAGACTCTATGTCTCTGAATTGTTCAGTCAGTCCGTCTCTTCTGTCTTATTTCCTTGATAATTGTTTCACTTTTTTCAGGATCACTTTTGTTACGTAAGTTTTGCTTTGTAATGTTTTCGTCCATTCCTGTATAGTCACGTAACTTATTTAAGTGGAAATGAAGACAGAAATTTCCCATTGTCGCAGTCAACAAAAATAAACCACTTCTCTCTTGTTTGGCCTGGGAACGTGTGCGAGCATTACTGCGTATTTTATTTAGTAGAATTTGAACACATTTTTAGTAAGAGACAGATCTCTCTACTGGATGCTGTGCTCTCTCTGTGTGTTTATTTATTTATATTTTGAACGGACGATGCACATTGATCAGCATCACTGTAAATGTGTCTTTTTCAACTGTTTTCCCCCAGCCAGATGTTCAGTTAGCCTTTGAAAATAGCAATAAACATACAACATCTAAACTAAAAACAATAGAATAGACAAAACATAAAAGCAGGTACATTTTAGACAATTTCGGTATATTTAAAAAAAAAACTAAGTGAGGTGTAATGGTTTGAAATAACCTGCCCATCATTATTATATAGTGCTGTATGCACAGATTGTACTATACTATACCTGCCATATTTGAATGAACAAAAGATCAACTTGAGGTTTCTGTACCCTCAGATAAAATCAGAACAATAAAGGACACAGTGAGCATCTTGCTGAGATAACAGCTCCCATATTCTGGTTAGAAAGTAACCGTTATGATTTATTTATTTTTTATTAAATCAGAGAACTAGCAGGCTTGTATTTTGTTGTTACTGCATGAGGAGGCAGAAGTCACATCGTTACCGCTGTCACATCGACACTGAGTGACTGAGCAGAGGGAGAGAAGTGCAACCAGAGAGGCATGATGAGGTGGCCTGTCAGAGTGAAGCAACAGGAAATCATCTGCATCTGATGTCTACCACCTTACACACACACACACACACACACACACGCGCACACACACGCACACACACAAATACAAGCAAACACTTTTAAGCATATGAGCACACAAACACAAGTATACACTGTTCGATTACGCAGAGACATGCAGACATAAAAAATGAGGAATTAAAGGCACACACACACACACACGCGCACACACACGCACACACACACACAGACCACATGATAGTTAGCTGTCTGAACTTCTGCTGAGCCTAGACTCTGTCAGAGAGAGAAAATGTGTGTGTGTGTGTGTAGTTCCCTTTCTACCGGTCATCACTTCCTGAGGAAAAGCATGACCATACACACACACACCCACACACACCAGTCTTTTCTCCTGTCACTGCCACTGTCACTTGGTTGTTGCTGGTCAGTGAGCTGACACTGAGAACTCAGAATTGAAACGGGACAAACAGGGTGAGTGGACTGTCCTGTACCTTGTGTGTGTGTGTGTGTCATTCAGTTCATCATATTGCATCAATGCATGAGCTGTGGATCGCTACAAAGAATGCAAAGACCAGTCTACTGCTACATCTGATAAAAGGCTTTAGGCTGTCAGATGGCTGCAATGAATACATGTGCTTTTAAAAATGGTGTGTGGTGAGTCAATTTCCACTTAGCAGTGCTTATCAGTGAGACACTGTGGGTCAACCAGTTTGTTTGATATTCAGTATGCCTTCTCTCAGACAGTTTATCACCTCATAAACTCGCTTGGGTTTGGGGCCAAATGAGCAAAAGATCCTAATCTGTAACTAGGTCATGTGAGGCAGCTCCAAAATTCTCCATATTCTTCAGAATGTCTTCTGTCTTTTACTTTGTGTTATTGTGTGTGTTTTTGTGTAAATACACGAACCAGGTGCTCTTTTGAAATAAAGACACAAGGTTTAAGTCAGAATTAGATGTGAAGTGGTTGTGATATTTTAGGATTAAATAATATCCTCAACTGTATAATAATTCAAACCTGTGTGTGCATGTTTGTTGCATATGAATAGCAGAAAAGCACATTTTTCTTCAAGTTGTGCCCATTTGTAAGAAGTGGTGCCTCCCCCTCAACCTGACCTCAGGTTGACTTGATGTTTCCTACCCTTGGAAGTTGAAACACAAAAATTAGTTGAAAAATCAAATAGAAATCAGAGAGAGGAGGTCTGGGTGCTGTTTTACTCAGAGGCGTGCCAAGCAGAGAGAGATTGTGGTTTCTAACCTCCCACTGTGCTAAGCTTTGAAGTTAAATGAGTAAATTCAGTACCAAACAAGCAAGTAGGTTTTCAGACGTGAGGAGACTCTCGTTTCTATCGAGAAGGCAGTCCAGACCTCTGGCTGACACTTCGTATGCACATGGTTTTCCATTACTCTCCTGTTTGATCATTTAAGTGCAGAAGGGGAGGGCCCTTTCAGATAATTCTGTCCATAGTGGCTTCACACCACCAAAGTAAAAAATAAAGTGCCAATTTCCTTAAGAGTGAGGCAGAATGGCAGCTTTTTTTAGCATCTACGCTACATGCAACTTATTATCCCCTGCTATATCTGATGGTTAACAGTGAGCATCTGCTCAATAACTAAACTGGTAAAATCAGCTACTTACATATAAAGCATAGCATTATCACACCACATGATCTTTCCACTGTATCCTACAGTTTCCTCATGCAGGTCTAGCCAGGCAAAAATCAAGCACCCTTAATCTTTTCAAAGAAATTGTGGGGACTGTGAGGCAGAAGTGCAGGCGGGTATATCTTTGTTTTAGTCACTGACACTGAACCACATGCTGTCTTACATGAAGAGGTCAGGAAGTCACAAAGCTCTGTGTACTAACTCACTCTCTGTCTGTTTGTCACACATACACACATTCATTTACACGGGACAACTGTCACAATATAAATGGCTTACTGTGCAAAAATGCCTTCTTCTAGATGGGAAATACTGTGCAACATGTCATTTTGTTATCAGGATGTTATAAAGGCAACAGCATGAAAACTTGTCAAGTGCTAAATTAATCATATGTACAGCTCTACTAGATGGCACATATTCATATTTACCTGCTTGCAGTTTACTTCACTTAGTTATGATGTATGAAAAATACCATCAAAAATATGTTGTTTTCCTTTGTATATATTGTATCCAAATCTAAGAGTTCTCATGTAGCAACCCAATTAATTTCCAACAAAATACGTTCAAATAGCAGAACAGTGCTTTTGATCGAGTGATTTTTTGCTTTGACAGTAGTGGTGTAGATCTCACCCTCAGAGTGGGTGCATAGTTTTTTGTTTTTTTTTTCAAACAGAGAAGATAAGTGGTAATGCCTCTGAATGCAGCAGTGCAGGTTCTGCCTTTTGTCTGTCACATTACACAGACCAGCTTCTGTGTTGACTTCTCTCCTTTCCTAATCTACTCCTCACTTTGTGCATTTTCTGTGCTTGACTGTTAAATGACTTGCTGTGTAGGAGTGTAGGCGGCTTCTACACCCTCGGAAAAAATGATGATGATACTGAATGTTTTCTGACTGCAGGGCTAATTCATTATGAGCTTTTTGCATTCTTTAGTCTTTTTGTTGAGCTCTATAAGTGTTTTCCTTCTTTGGACTTTTGGTCAGTTCATTCATTAAATTCAATAAAACTCCACATTCAAAGGTACAAAAAGGACTTCACCCACTTTCTGTCCAGTAATCTGATCCCCAGCCTTTGCTTCAGTCTGTTTTGGACCAAATCGTTGCTGCTGTGAAGAAATATGAAAGTTAAAAAACATTTCATTAGTTTTGCAACTTTGTCCCTGATGGAGAGATTTCACATCTCTTTCTTTGACCTCTTGGTTTCACCTATTTTTCCTGAACTGCTGCTTTCAGACTGGGAGAACAACATCATTCCCTCTCTTGAAGTTACCATTACGGTATTATGATTTTGTTTAATGATCCATCTGTTGTGGGTCAGTCTGTAATTTTGTACATTTCACTCCTGTCTCAATTAATGTCGTTGTCCATTGAAAGATCCTTAAACGATTTTACATGGGGTGCCCCAGTAGCTCACCTGGTAGTGCGTGTGCCCCGTATACAAGGCTGAGTCCTTACCACATCGGACTGCAGCCATTTGCTGCATGTCATCCCCCCCTCTCTTTCTCTCTCTCACACACATTTCCTGTCTCTCTTCAGCTGTTCCTATCAAATAAAGGCAAAAAGCCCAGTCTTTTAAAAAAAGAAAAAGAGAGAAAGGTTGACGCTTTTTACTATATGTGTTGGCTCACACACACACGGTATCAGTCTGGCGTGTTGGTACATTAGCTTGCCAGACCTGTTTGCTGTTTTGCCTTTTGCTATTATGTCATGACTGAGGCAATAGCTGATAGAAAGTACTCCTACACTCAGTACTTTTACCTGTAAGACAAGTTCTGACGTGGAAATCTGAGAACTGGCAGGAGACACCAGCATAACTGTCACGCACATGCTCACACACACACACACACACACACACACACACACACACACACACTTTTGCAAACACAATACACACTGCATAAAACTTACTAATCACCTGTCACACTTTATAATGTCTGACAGGGTGTTTGCCCACACAGCACTCACAGATACAAACATGTTGAATTCAGTAGATTTTGTACTATGGTGTTTCCACGAACACTCTCAGGTGAATGAAGTTTATTGTCACATACACAGTCATAAACAGTACAACTTCTAGTGAAAGTTAAGTTACAGTACAAACTTGTTTTCACCTTCAATTACGACATGATTTAAGCACCATGGTTTAACTGCCAGGCTGCAGCTGCCTTCCCTTTTTTATTGTAGTTGTGTTAAAGAGCCTGCTGAGTACAGAGTATGAATTTCCTAAGATAAGGGGTTTTTCTTGCAGCCTCTAGGGTGCAGTTTGATTTCTTGAAGTGGTCTGGGGACTCGCTCTCTGTCATCCCTTTCACTTTATCTCTCTCACTCTTCATCTCCAGAGCTCGCTCTCTCTCCCACGAGATTTCGGTCTCTATATGATAACTTGATGCCAACCAGGACACAAGGCGCTCCAATGCTCCATCTATTTTAGGTTTGGATCGGCTGGCAACCGGCCAACAAATGGAAAAATAACCAGGTTTCTCTGGTTATTAATAGTCAGCATTTTCCCCCGCAGCAGCTTCCAAGACAGTGGAAGCTACAGCCTGCGGACACACACACACACACACACACTCCTCTTTCTCTGTCTTGTTCTGAAACAATGTCACGGTCGATGTGAATTTTAAGTGGATTCCCCCGCTGATTTTCGTTGCCACAGTCCAAACAAGTAAAAAGGAAACAATAAGTAGTTGAGAGAGGAGGATGTTTGCTCCACGGGGATGTTTTGCCAAGCAATTTGGAGCCATTTCAAGCCATTTCTATACCTGGTGCTACTGTGCCATCAGAGTATTGCTATTTTAGTTTTGTCCTGTTGCATAATTCATCGCATTCTTTGTTACATTTTTTTCCAAATCAGGCACTTGAGGTTGATTAGAGGAGGTTTATTTTGAGATTCGGTGTTGGTTACAAAAGGTTGTTTGGCAGGCCAGGTGGTTCAGTGCACAGACCTTTTACTCTATTGATTATTTATAAGCTGTTGCAAGTCTGTCTTTTCCTTTTCTGAGTTTCTTTAGTTTAAATCAAGCAGAATTCAAGCATGGCTTCCTCCTTCTTAAAAAACAGAAAAAAGTGTGGGAAACTACATTGTTTCCAGTATTGACATTTAGAAAGACACATGGATCAGCCTTTTCCATGAATTTATCCCACTAGCAAGAATCGTCTTGAGTATCTAAAGCCTGATGTAGTTTATTCTTGTGCCATAGTCCTCCATTGTTGTCCACAAACTATTAAAAACACATAAATGAACCACACAGTGTTCCTTCATTACAATGAACATGGACAGTTTATTTTAGTTGACATCGTCCTGCTGCAGTAAATAGTTACTAGTGAATCAAATTAATCCACAGCATAAAATAGTCCCCAACAAATACACTTATTACTACTGTTTGAGTAAAGTTTGCTAAACGCTACAGTGGCCAGCTGATCAAAAATGAAACTATGTATGTGTTACCCATTTTTAGGTTTGTACAACCTTGTACTAACCTACCCCTGATTATATAGCCTTGCATGTGGTTTGCTTTTGTGTGGACTGTAGTAACCCCTGGTGACTGGACTTTGATCATCTCGGCTGACTTCTCTCCTCCACTGTCTGATCTTAGTTAAATATTGGAATGACTGAAGAGTCTTCATTCATTTATATCAACAAAGAGCTGAATATCGAGAGGGAGCAGTGTGGTAGAACTCTGTTTCCCAGACTTTCTGAATGTTGATTAAGATCATTTTTCACACATTATTCAGGATTAATTTTCCTCCAAGTAGCAGAGTTTGTTAAAGGATAATACTGGTGATATACAATATTTTTCTTGGTGTCAACTAATCCCATGAAAAGACCAAAACCAACAATGAATTGATCCCACTAACAAGTATTGTCTGTGTAGCCAAAGTCCGATGTAGCGTATTCCTCTGTGCCATAGAGCTCCATTGCTCTATTAAAAACACATCAGTGAGCCACACAACTACTCTGGCTGACACGTTCCTTCATTACAATGTGCATGGGCAATTTGTTTTGAGTCAATCAAATATACATCATACTGCTGCTGTAGATACTTGCTAGTGCTCCAAATGCACAGCTAAAAATAGTCCTCAACAAATGCACTATTTATACTTGTCTGAGTAACATAACCACAGTGCCCAGATTTTTTAGGAAATGATTTGGCCTTCACATTTGTGACCTGTTTGTTTAAAGATTTACATCTTTAATAGGAATAAATGGGCCTAAGTCTGAAAGTATTGGGAGAAGGACAAACACATTGTTAGTATTGTTCTTTCCATAGTATTTGTTGTCATTAAGAAAACACTCGCCGCCAGCCATATTCTTTAATAATGCTGACCAAAACACAGGCTTTCTGGGATGTAAGAATAAACCCCTAGAAGTTGAAAAGGGCTGCAGGTACAGGAATTTTCAATGCCAACACAGTTCTTAATTGACAATCTGTAATACATTTGAACACTCAGAAGCTGCAGTCCATTCCACTCCAAAAGCTAGAATCTTACATCCTTGGCCTCAGACAGACTGAGGCTCAGACAGTCCCTGCTGTCTGTGTGCTTTGGTTGGGCAATCACACAGCGAGCCACCCAAACAGCAGCAGAGGAAGACGGTGTTTTGAGCAGAAGAGACGTTCCTCAGTGCCAGAGTTCGTCATGTACTCCCTGTGACACAATCTGCCTCCCTGTTTACTAGATAACAGACAGACTGCAGGAATGAGCTGGAGGACCAGGGGTACTCCACATGGTGCTGAGTGTATGTGTATGCATTGTTTGTTATGTTTTGAGCTTTTCTGAATGGACGTATTTAATCATAAACACTGTGGGCTTGTCTATGTATATTTTCATCTTTCTTTCTCCCTTCCTCTGTTTCTCTTCTCTTTCTTTATCTCATCCTCCCTTTTTCTCACTGTCTCTCCAACTTTTCCTCTTCCTCCCCTCCTCTCTGCAATTCTTCTAGTGTTGTTTTCTTTTTAACAAGGCCACATACAGTCAACAAAGGATATTGCATCAGCTGTCGCGTCACTGCTTTATCTCTCTTCACAGTAGACATGGTGGACACCCAGCAGCTCCTAGCCTGGCCTGTCGGTTTCAGTCTCAACACCGTGGACCTGTCAGAGCTGGACGACAGCTCCCACTGCCTCGACATGAAGCATTTGTCCACGTTAGACTACGCCTCCATCTCGTCCTCCTCCATCCCATCCTCTCTGTCTCCCCCACTCGTATCCTGCATCTCCTCTGCCAGTGGGGTCTATGACCCCAGTCCACCGCAGAGTGAAGAACACCTAACCAACATGGACTACACAAACATGCACAGCTACAGGACGGAGCCGGACACGCACAGTAAGTCCAGTCTGTGTAATGGGTTAACCAGAGCTAAAACATAGTATCTACTTTCTTTATGCTGATTAAATCCACACAAAGCTTAGCAGCAAAATTCACTTGCAGCAGGTAGAAACTGAATCATAAGTCTTCGCATAAAAACTTGAATGCAAAAAGGCATCAAGCGTTGGTTAAGATATTGATTATAGAATCAGAATTGATTTGTACTTGTGCTTAAGAATGAACAGAATAGTGGTTATAACCAGTTAGAGATTACAGGAAGCACAGGTTTAACTAACAGAGCAGTAAACCTGAAAATGGATTTAAGAAGTAAGAAAGGTTTAGCTTTCTGTCTGTCTGCTTGGTGTCCTACCTGCCTGATGATGTCTCTTCTATCAGACTCGATCAAGTTGGAGCCGGAGTCGCCTCCGCAGTACTCTGACAGTCACGTGTTCTCCAAGCTTCAGGACGAAACGTCAGCAGGAGCACTAAACATCGAGTGTCGCGTGTGTGGAGACAAAGCCTCTGGGTTTCACTATGGCGTCCATGCCTGTGAGGGCTGTAAGGTACGACTGAAAGATATCATAAAGAGTTTAAAAAAAAGTAAAGATGAAAATAAGATGTATAATTTACTGTATGTATCAATTTCCTTTCCCAGAAGACAAAGAAAAGCAGCAAATCCTCACAATTATGAGGCTGAAACTAACTTATGTTTGGCATTTTTGCTTGAAAAACAACTTAAATGATAATGATAATCATTTTCTGTTGATCGTTCATCGTTTCAGCTCTACATTGCACATCACACCAAGCACACTGCCTTCTGCTCTGTGGGGCTTCAGACGTCTCAAACTTGAAAGTGTATTACATTTTAAGTGTACTCATTGTCAGTGTACTCATTCTTTGTTGGAATCAGTGGACACATTACAACCAGCAAAATCTGTTTTTTTCTCTTTTTTTTTTTTTTTTTTTTTAGATGGATGCATATTATGGCTTAAATTTCAATGCACAGCAGTGGAGAATAAATTGATTGCTGCTCTCAAAAAGTAATGCTCAAGATCGTACCACCTTAGAGTCATGTCAGGAAATGGTAATGGGTGTAACCATTCGTACTGCGAATCGTTTTGAAAGGTTTAGTTTCTCTGCCAGTCTTCCTTTTTCTGTCACCGTGTGTCACTCTTCGGTGAAACATGTTGGTGGAATAAATAATTCTATAATGCATGGAGAGAAGTGTGCATTTTTTCATCTTTTTGATGTCTGTCACTCTAACCACAAGCCCCATACATTTTCCACTCTGCAAGGGCTCAACAAAGGCTTTTGCTTCTATAGACATACAGCCAGCCCCTTAAACTCTCTGTCTGTCTGTTTGTCTGTCAGTATATAGTATAAATAACTAATAGAGTGTGGGGGAAGTTTCATACATATTTCCATTTACTTTGAAATATTGAGACATTATAAGAATAGCTACAAATTGTGACATTGTCCTCCAAACGAGGTGGATTTTCAGAAACAGCAGTAGTACTACATGTGCTTTTTTCAGTTGGTTCAGTTTTTTTTAAAGTTTTCACAGGTCTGAATTTATTCCAGACAAATTCCAGACAAAAGACAATGGTATAAAACACTACTATACATGCTGTGTTTCTGTCACCTTCCGCAAGTCTCTACAGTGTAAGAAAAGCTCACTCTAAGCCTAACCCTAAAATGTTTAATAGAACAGATTTAGTTAGACTAGATGACTTTATATTAGAATAAAAAGTAATCTACCATTTTAAAAACACAGATACCTCCACTTACAACATAGACTTATATTGTTAATATAGCATTAATTTATGGACATTATAGATAACTATTAAAATTAGAGATCATCTGTGGTTTTTAGCTATTTACCAATACAAACACCTGTAATTTTGAAACATTTGAATATTAAACCTTTCTCATTGCATTTTGGAATAAAAACCTTCATTTTGGTACCATCACATGCACTGAGTGACCATAAAAATAGAAATACCTGTATGATGTAACCCAATACAATACAACAGGCCTGGTATAAATACTACATCACTTAAAGGATAAGTCTGGTGATATTCTTTATTTTTCTCATTGTCAACAAATTCCATGAGAAGACCAAAACCAGAAATGAATTGATCCTACTAACTTGTATTGTCTGTGTAGCCAAAGCTTGATACAGCTTATTCCTCCATTGTTAAAAACACATCAATGAGCCACACGGTTATATTGGATGAAGTGTTTCCATGAATATGGGCACTGTGGTTTATTTTGATCTTTTCCCACATACACCCACCTGCTGCTGTAAATATGTACAAGCAAACCAAATCCATGGCTAAATATAGTCCCCAACAAATACACTATTTACTCTTGTTTGAGTAACAGTTTCTTAAAACTACAGTGTCCAGCTGTTTTTAGCCTGTTTTCAAAATGAATTAATTAAATTTTAAAAATGAAGTATCAGTCAGAAAGTATTGAGACTAACATATTGTTGGTTGTGGTTTTTCATGGAATTTGTTGACAATAAGTGAAATACAGAACATCAGAAGCCTTATTATTTAAAATGCTCAGCTTTCTGTTAAGATTATTACTCTGTTGTTTGTGTGTTGACTCAATTGTATGGTGTGTTTTGAGGCTTTACATTGTGGTGGTATTATTATGGACTGCATTATATTGAAAGGTGTTTTTAATATTTTGACAACCTCATTTACATATTGGAGCAACAAAAATATTAGAATCGACTTAAGGTCTGTCAGGACTGTTGTGTTGGATATACTACAAGTTACAAGGGTTTCTGTTTTTCTGTCCACTTGGTCTAAGTCATACTGTACCTTCAGAGGCTGAATGAAGGTAAGGTACAGTAGTCATTGTTCTGCTAAAGTCTCAGGGGAGACTCACCAGAAGAGGGGGTCAGCCAAGCATGCAAACACTTAATTGTTTCAAAACAGAAAACATTCTTTATTGAGGTGGAGTTTTGACCCCCTTTAACTTCCTCCCTCTTTAAATAACCTACGATTAAAAGAGAAACATCTGTGGATCACAGGAATGCAGATGCCAAACACACCAGCCTTCACGTAGAGTCCAGATGTGGATTTGTATGCTTACAAAAAAAAACTCAAATACAATTCTCCTCGTGAAGCTTACATCCCTCAGGTTTTTCATTTTGGGCCTATTCTACTCTATTTAATTTATCTTTACATTAGCTATCTCAGTCAGCATAGACAAACACCACAGCCATTAACAAACTCTTGAGTGTGCGTTGGGAGTTTGACCATGGCTGCATAGTTAATAGCTGAGATAAGCATAAGTCTTATGGTCTCCGTGGTCCTAAGGTTGAAAACATCAAAGCACAAATCCACCCTTAAACACAATCTGCTTTTAAACACACTCGTGGGCAGTATGATTGACTTCCTCACAGATTAGAAAGAACCATCTAATCAGTCAGTAGATGCTGTATGGAACAAGTTGAAAATGTAAAAACTCAAATTATTACTTCTCCTGTCTTGTCTCAACTATAATACAGATAAAGATGTTTTCTGTATTTGTAAGGCACATACAGTACTAAGAAAAGCATTTCCCACTAAAATCTTTTCTTCCCTTTTCTTTATGTCTTATCATATTTGTATTGTATTATTTGCCAACACAAATAGTCTCTCAGTAAATGCATATTTCCTGCACTAGTGCGGCACAAATCTCTTACCCATTCTTAGAAAAGGAGCAGAATTAGCAGTGTAAAGCAAATGAAAAAAAGTGCGATATCTTTAGTGACAATATAAGTAATTGTCTCTCTCTTTCTTTCTCACAGGGTTTCTTCAGACGCACAATCAGGTTAAAGTTGGTGTACGATCACTGTGATCTTCACTGTCGCATTCATAAGAAATCCCGCAACAAATGCCAATACTGTCGCTTCCAGAAGTGCCTCAATGTCGGCATGTCACACAACGGTAAGGTGGTGATATTGTTGTACACAATGTATGTATGATGTGCTTGATTCATTTTTATTAAAGATAAATTTACGTATGAAATGAAATAATTTACGTTAGGCCATGAGAAACAAGAGTCAAAGATTCTGTACATTCAGGTGTTTTTGTTTTCATGCCTTTTCTTCAGATAGGAATGAACCCCCCATTTACGCTCACTATAAATAAGCAGATGTAGGTTATAAGACTAGTTCTTTGAAATCGTGGTCCAGGAAACGCTTCTTTGCAGACCACCTCTTCTGCCTCTGATTCCCTCTGAGAACAGCAGATACATCTTCACCACACAGCTGCCAATTTGGTCTTTGAGGTGTGTTGGTTATATATGCAGAAATGTACACCACTGCCATATATGTTGCCAGTAGCTTCCTCTGTGGTCTTCAGGCTGTATCGCAACCCTCGGGTCATGCTTCAGTTCCCATCACTTGTACAATGTACCTGGCACCCCAACATAATGATTCAAAGTTTAAATTGTGGTTGAAAGCTAACTTAACCCCCCTTCCAAGGGCACATACTGACAGAATCGAAACAGCAATAAGCGAAAACTGTGCTTTTGTGTTCGATAAAAATACTTGTGCTACTATCAAGCTGAAAAAGTTAGCCCCTGAAATCAGTTTTAATGAATATATCTGTATCTGGAGTGTGGTGACAACTATGGTTGGAGATATTCACCATACTTTTCACTGCGTACCAACACAAATGTGGTTGAACAACCTCATGAATGCAGCACTAGACGCTCAGCTTTGCTGCCATTTGAATGTGTGGAAAGTTATGGATTGCAGTGTTAATTGCACAAGACATATGCTTATTGTCTACAGTATGTTTGTACATCAGTGATGTAAGTTGACCGCTTTTGTGTTGTATATTTGTGAACAATTGACATCACAAATGGTCATTGTGCTGCGGTCATGGGCTTGTCAAAAATGTCAGAATTACAAGCTGAGTGTGCCTGAACAATATAAAAAGGGGTGCATATGACAGAAATGGTCCCAAAGTTGCTGATGTTTATGATCAGACAATACTGAAACTTTGTCTACAGTTTATTTTCTTACACAACACCCATTGTGCACACTTCTATTTTAAAACACTCAATCAAAAATCTAATGAAATTAGCAAATCCACAAGTACAAGCCTTGCTACACCCACACAGGTGTTTTTCACCTATGCATGCCAGGTCAGGGTAGAAATAAACCGCATACTGCAAGGCCACATGGAACTGCAGACACCTCCCACACTCTGCCGCCTGTGGGACGATCAACTGTGCTGCCAATCCAAATGCAGTTTACTGCTGCTTCTGCAGATTCACAAGCTGTGTCCGATGAGGTTTTTCTCTGCTCTAAAAAATAGGCTGCAATTTACATTTATTGACAACAAATATACAACTGATTTCAAGTATGATTGTTACTGCACTACGTAGGGGCAACAGTTCATTTATTTTAACTTTGCCCTCCGCACTGCCTGCCACCTGCAACACATTCTGTTTTTCTCCCTCTGGTCTGAAGTAAGTGGAGTTAGCCACTAAAATACAAGATAAAAGCGATCAGATGACAGCACCTCACAAGCTCCACAACAGAAGTACAATATCTAGAGAAATCATACTTAATACAATTATTTCTCCAATGACACATCTTTGCCCTCCCCTGTGACTGTTCAGCTGTTGAATGGTTTTGATTTGTTAGCCTTTGTTGGTCACTGGAGCACACCATTTTTATCAACAGGCAGACAGGTGAGTTTCAGCGTGAACCTCATGACTGTGTAGGTGTACACTGGTTGTGCTTGATTGACACCTCCCTGACTCTCCTGTTAGTTTTGTTGCTCCTGTTAGGATGGGACAACCGACAGCTTTCACTCTTTTGAAATTAAAATTCTCAGAATAGCTTCGCACAGCTTCAGTGGACTTCAGCCAAGTCCGGTGACATTTGACTTTTGTCCAACAAAAGTGGATGAAACCACTCCGCACTGAAAAAGGATGTGATGGATTTGTCAGCTGTACATACTTCAAGTGAAGTCAGTGAGAGATGCATTTGCATCTAAAAGCTACAAACCACACATTTGAAGACAGCGAGGTGAAGATTCTAAGTAGAGAGAAGAGTTGGTTTAAACGGGGTGTCAAGGAAGCCATTTTGTGAAAAAAGAAAACCCCTCTTTGAACAGAAATGGTGGTCTGAGATTCATTCTGCCCAAAGTCTATCACAGTGTATTATCACCTTGGTCACACCAATCATATGCTAATCAGGTACTTAACAGTGATGAGGGAGATGCAGCCAGAAAACAATAGGCCTGATTACTGATTACTGGGCCATCATGGAAACAATTAGGTCAGTTTCAGGTGAAACTAGCTAATCAACAGATACTCAGGTAGACTCCTTCCTGAGGGCAGGGCTTATGTAACACAGAGTAGCTTAAATTTCTGAGTTCCCGTGCCATTTTTTCACAATTGAGAGTGACTTCCGGATGGGAGCCGAAACGTCTTGATTCTGAAAACAGTGTCCAGATGACTACGACTGAAACCTTTTCTACGATAGAACACTCCTGGATGAATGAGGGACTACACCATCTTATTTTATCAGTGATTGACATCTCAGAGTACATAGACCTCAACTGATTCCTCCAGCCTGCCGTGTCACTGCTATTGGCTCATTACCAGTAGGGCCACTTCATTCATTTGCTTAAGGTGTGCATTCATCACACAGTCAGCATTACACAATCACGTACACACAGCAGTAAATGCAGAGCACAGGTTTGAATAGAGGGATAATTAATGACTTCCACTAACAGACAAAAGAGGGTTTAACCATTTCGCAACTTAGCATCAAATTTCAGTTAAATACAAAGAACATTTTCACTGCATTCACCATAAAATCTAGATTACAATACATCTGTCAAGCGTAATGCAACTTTAATAAATTATTCATAACTTGAGTAATGGAAAATCAATTAGAGAAATAGTATAATATGTATTGTCTTTCATGAAAAGAAATAAAACCACTTTTGAAAATGTTTTTAAAGTTGTGTACATATTTTTATGGTCAATATCGAAGCTAAAAAGAAAAAGTAAAATGCGCATTCAGTAAAAAGTGACATTAATACAATGTAAAGTTAATGTAATATTACCTGCAGCGACAGGTGGAAGAGGGAGGAGAAAAGAGACTTAGTTTTAACATGTATGAGATACATGTATGAGCTCATTGCCAATAAAAATATATACACATTATTAAAGGAAACAACATTTTGTAATTGCTTCATGAGACACAACTCATAAAACCACAGGAGGAACATTTGTTATGTGTTGTTGCCAGTGGATTTTCCCTTTCACTGAATGATGGTTAGAGCTGTATGATTCATCGTTCATTTGTAGAAGATGTAGAATAGTCCAAAATCCAAAGTTATTATATACTCTGTATATATTGAGTACACTATTACCTACGACTAAGAAAAGCAGCAAACTGTCACATTTGAGAAGCTGGCGATCAGAATAGTGCCGATTAAATTTCTGTCGATCAACTAATCGCTTAATCAACTAATTGTTGTCGTGGGACTTAGCTTTGGTGACTAAATCTCGATGCTCTCTTTAAATCAAATATATCAAATTTGCAGTTGTGTTCAGAAATGAAAATGATTTGAACTGTAGCTCACTATGAACAACCATAACCCTTATTCTAGCTTACAGTGTGTTTTCTGTGTGTGCTCTTATATACTGTATCTGCCTGCCTGCCAGCCTTGTGTGTGTCTATTTGTGCGCTAATGTGTGTTTCTGTCTGTCTGTTTCCTTTCCCAGCCATTCGCTTTGGCCGGATGCCCCAGGCGGAGAAGGAGAAACTGCTGGCTGAGTTCTCGTCTGACATGGAGCACATACACCCGGAGGCAGCAGATCTAAGGGCTCTGTCCCGGCATCTGTATGAGGCTTATCTAAAATACTTCCCCCTCACTAAGGCCAAGGCCAGGGCCATCCTTTCTGGGAAGACCGGAGATAACGCGGTAAGCCAAACTGCCTTAATTCTACTTTACTTTTATTTATTTGTGTGTGTGTGTATATATATATATATATATATATATATATATGTGTGGGGAGTACTGCATAAGGCCAAAATCTATTATTGAATTATATTGATATCACAGTATGCTATATTGTGTTTTCACTGAGACTTTTTACAGGTATATCCACTGCATGAGCAGGTTAATTTTGTGGTGAAGGCCAAGGAAACATTGTCCATACATACAAAACGTATCTGTTATAGAATATATTTACAGGATACTGCATGTATGTATGTGCAACGCATTTTAGACTGATCTGAGCTGCTGGACCAGTCTGTTGGCTTTTTTGAGATGTACAGTTCAAATTTTACCTATATTTTATTTATACATTTTTTTATGAATCCTGAGAAATATCACAAGCAACCCAACCACCAAACAGCACATAATTTACATTTATATTTAAACATAACCATCATGATCATGATAGTTCAAACAGACAGGCAGAGCAGAAATCAGCATAATCTCATATTCTACTACAACTCTGATATAGGAAATAAAAAAGCCTTCTTGACTATGAAGAATCTCTGTATCTTCACTTACACATGCATTATATCACAGACTTTCTCTCATGTGCAGCCTTGAGTTTTAAATGAAACAAGCAGTTGCTCAGGGAAAAACGATGGTCAACAATACAAGTTTGAACTGAAGGAGTTTAGAAGCTTTAAACTTAAAGTAGTTCAAACTCTTCCATTCACTGCACGTGTCAACATTTTTTGTCAGCTTTGTCTTCATGTTACCACGCTCAGTTTAGTTCAGATGATGTCTTTTCTGGCTTGTGTCGCTCCTCTAACAGGAAAAGTGGATTGACTGGTTTCTACATGTCTTGGCTGTTAGAAAACATCTCAGATTACAGTGGTCAAGCTGTGCAACAGGATAACAGGGCTTCTCAGCAGTCTGATATACAGTAATGGCTTCAACATTCCTACTCAAAATGTCAAACTAATTTATTAAGACATTTGGTAATTTATACAAGTGGGCTGAAGAAAAATGTGTTGGCCCAAACAATGAAAATGTGAGATATCATCTATTTCTGTGTTTTTGTACTTAAGATTTTGAGATATTGAATCTCAGTATTCAAAAGAGACTTAATCAGGAAATCCACATCAACTGAATTACAAGTGGCAGACAAAAGAAAACTGTGGTGAATATTTTATAATGATCCACAGTGCATTTGTGGTGATAACTTCAGTCTTGTGGCTCATCTCAAAAACGACTGATATGGTTATGAAAGGTTAATGGTTGAAATGAGGTAAACAAAAAAATAAAAGAACATGTCAGCACATAAACTTTCAGTATAGTTTTGATCTATTCATTTGCAAATATTTTGAATATGTTTTGATAACTTATTCTGAAAGTAAAACGTGATCAAGTGATCTTCATCAGTTAAACTTTATCAGAATCTGGATCGAATAAATCTATTTGAATATTACTAAATAACAGCCTAACCTGACCAACTGAGCCTATTAAGTAAATTGGCATTAAGTTAAGGCAGTGAATTATTGCACATGGCCAAAATCAGAAGCTTTTGATAGATTTCAGATAGATAGAACCAAGTACATGCATCAAGCACTTAAAATATATTTACATTTAATTATACTGTTGATTTGAATAGTGTACAGTGAATAATGAAAATGACGGTGCGAATTAACTAATTTAACTTACCCTCAACATTTATTATTATTATTATTGGCTCTTTAACTGAGAACCAACTGTTCAAGCAGAGTTTATTTCCTTTTCTATTGTTTCTCTTTCTCTGTAAAGTCAGATAAGTTCAAGGCTGCTCCGAAGCTCTTTCGTCTGATTGTTATGACTGTGCATCACAGCGATAGCAGCCAAATGGCACTGAATCATCTGTTGATTTGAGGGAGTCTTGGCTTATTCACTAAACCACAGCAAACCTCCTGAAACAAACTGGGAGTCAATGGTTTCATCTTTTGTAGAATATTTACATTTTTTAACATGTGGGGCTTTGATATGAGTTGATGTAAATTCAATGTTTAACTCCACTGGCACTCCAGACACACCATCAGAGGTGAAGGAAGAAGACAGTATTTACAGTTCTTCCCCTCAATAATTGCACATTTTTTTTGCTGAATTAGTTTGACAGAGAACACTTTTATTTGTACAATGAATTAGACAGTAAAAGTGGATAACTGTGATGTTTCTGTGGAAACACAATAGGCAGACAAGCTAGCTTATGTAACTTTTGCTGAACAGCGGCTACTTTTGTCAATAATGACAAATGATAAAATGTAGCGTAACAGAAGCACAAGCAGAAAAGGGTTACAAAGTCAGTAAAGTGACTCAGTGGTGTCTGTTATACAGCAACATCTATCTAAAGTTTGCTTACATTAGCCAACTGAGGCTACTGTTCACCAAGTAAGTCTGTAGTAGCAAACCCCCTGAGTGTATTGAATGGTGCAAGGCTTTTAATGCTTTTGAATTCAACTTTTCATTTATAAGAGAATGAATGTCATATTTCTTCTTTAAAAGTTACTTAGTCGGGCTTTAAATGATTTTATTTCAATATTGGCAGACCTGAACTTCCATACAAATGCTGCATATACTCTGGAATCATTGATTCCGAAAAAAAAGACACAATTCATCCAGCCACACTCTATTTAATTCACTCACATAAGAAATGATTATTCATTTCATAACGTTTTGTGAGAATTGCTTGCTTTAATTTCCTGTAGGATGTCTCATTATTCATTTAACCGCTATGAAAATGGAAGATTTAAGTATATGAATGGTACCATTCATCATTCAAGCTTGTGTATGTCTTTGCCAGTGTTTTTTAACAGTAAGCACGACTTTAACTCAGTTAAGCTTCATTTACCTGAAAATGGTGTTTTTGTCTGCCTCAGCCTGCAGCTAAGATTTATTTACTTTGCCCATCAGACATATGAGATGTGCAGTGTTTGCTTTTGCAGGTCTGATGAATAAGCCATGACCAAAGTGCATACACGGTATATGTGATTACATCTGTAGCTCACATGTCCTCAGAAGGCCTATGAGGAGCTGACGCTGTTTTGTTTTTTCTTTTCTTCTGCTTCCTCCCTCCTTTTCTGCCTGCTCTTTCTTACTCCCACAAACCCCTCTTCTTCCATATTCTTTCTTGTCTACCTCCAGCCTTTTGTCATCCATGACATGAAGTCTCTAATGGAAGGAGAGCAGTTTATTAATTGTAGTCAGATACCCATCCAGGAGCACCAGCAGCAGACATCCACAACAGCTGCACATGGAGGTTAGAAGTACAAAATACTCTTTTTGTCATGATGTGAGGATGTTATCAAGTCTGTTTTTGTATTGTTTTCTATCATTGTCTATTTGTCAATCAATATAACCTGATAATCAAACTGAATTGCCATTTTGTTTCACATCATTATTCACTTTTTATATCCCTGAAAAATCTTAGATGTGGGCAGTGATTCAAAGGTCTGGAGCCAGTACAATCAATAATCAAACTATTTTGTGTTTACATGGACTACACTGTGTGTACAACACAGAATGGATTTTTTCAGCTTACTTAATGATTTGATGTAGTCAACAGCCCAAAGACACTGATAAAGAAACAATTTTGTATTCTCTTTTTCTTTTAAATCAGGCATTTGCATATCATGCTTGTTGTCGTCTCACAATGTTACCTTACTTGTTGAATGGGCTTTAAATTTCATATGATATTGATATTTAAAACATTGCGCAATACTGGTCTAGTTTTTCTTGTAATCCTGCAATTGAACTGCCCCATCAGAGATGTAAGTTTTCTCTATGCACATCTCATCCAATTTCAGGTCTCTCAGGAGCTCACCCGGGGTCAGAGTGTGGCATTTTGGACGCTGTGGAGCTGCGTTTCTTCCACAGCTGTCAATCACGTTCGGCCGAAGCAGTGAGAGAAGTGACAGAGTTCGCCAAGAGTATCCCAGGATTCATCAATCTGGATCTCAATGATCAGGTGAGAGGCACGAATACTGCTGCTCATCCATTCTATTACTCAAATCTGTATATACACCATCATTTACACAGTCGTCAAGGATTTTGTCGTTGACTGATGACTGTGTTCACCATGTATCGAGGTGTTTTATGACTGTAAAAACATTACTTACCAGCAATAATTCCTGAAGACCTAATTAGCATAAATTAGCATTAGCTCTTCACCTCAACCCTTTTCCCAGGTAACTTTGCTGAAGTACGGTGTGATTGAGGTCTTAATCATCATGATGTCGCCTCTGATGAACAAAGACGGGACCCTCATCTCCTACGGACAGATCTTCATGACGCGGGAGTTCCTCAAGAGTCTCAGGAAACCCTTCTGTCAAATGATGGAACCAAAGTTTGAGTTCTCAGTCAAGTTCAACACGCTGGAGCTGGACGACAGCGACATGGCGCTGTTTCTGGCTGTCATTATCCTCAGTGGGGGTGAGTAGTTTTTTTTTTGTTGTTTTTTTTTTTTGTTGTTGTTTTTTCCTATAGGACATGTTGTAGATGTCAGATCATTGTAGCCTAGGAGGAGTCATAGTAGTCTTAAAGAAATAATTCGATACCACTCTTATGTCTCTCTGTTACTATGAAACTGCAGCCAGGAGAGAGTTAGCTTAGGTTAGCATAAAGCCTGGACACAAGCCAGCTTGGCTCTGTCAAAGAAATAGTCTGGCACAAAACCCCCCAGTAAAACCGCAGCTTGTCATTTCATATAGTTTCTGTACAGATTAAACAAATGAGATATGTGTTAGCTTACGTGTTATCTAAAGTTTTAGTGAGCTTTAAGAGTCATTATGCTAAGTCTTTATGTTAAGTATTTTCCAGTGTTTATGCTAAGCTAAGCTAACCATCTCTTGGCTCCAGCCTTCATATTGAACAGACAAATGTGAGAGTGGTATCAGTCCTCTCCTCTTGACAAGAATGCAAATAAGTGTATTTCACAAAATGTGTAACATTTTTTTTGAAAATGCTTTACCAGCTTATAGTGCACAATGGTATATGTATAATATATTTAAACAAGTTACTGTAAGCAATCAAGGTTTTTAAGTTTATTTCATGATATTTTCTGGCAGACGTGGTATCGGAACAATTTAGTTCAGTGTGAATATAAAGTGGTGTAAGGTGGCTGCTGTTAATAACCCACTGCATTATACACACTATGTATGGCCAGCCTTGACCCATTTATCATTTTGCTGGGACGCACAGGATACTATTACAAACACATTTTTTTTACTCACTCACTCTTATGTTAAAACCAAGACTATTTGGTCTATTTTTGCTGGATAGCGTGTGGCTACTTGATAAAAGTCTGGCCTTGAACCTGATGAGGATTAAAATCAGACATTTAAGTCAATTATTAACTTCAATGACTAAGATTATAGCTTTAAGTGAAGATAAGAAGGCTTTTGTAAATAGCAATCATACAGCTAGGTCCGGTAATATGGGACAGCTATATTAAGGGATTTTCAGCTTACTTAATGTGTAGTTGTTAGCGCCCCTCAATCCCATTTCAAATTTGAAAATGTTGATCACCTTCTATGTCTGTCTATTTTTCTTCTGTTATGGATCCATACCTCTTTTTTTTTCTCCATGGACGCCCTCACCTGAAATGTCATTGATTTATCCTCCCTGTCTCTGTAACCCGTCCAGACCGTCCAGGCTTGCTGAATGTGAAGCCCATCGAGCAGCTTCAGGAGACGGTGCTCCATTCACTAGAGCTGCAGCTAAAGCTGAACCACCCAGACTCTCTGCAACTGTTCGCCAAGGTGCTCCAGAAAATGACCGACCTGCGTCAGATTGTCACTGACCACGTGCACCTCATCCAGCTGCTGAAGAAGACGGAGGTGGACATGTGCTTACACCCACTGCTGCAGGAGATCATGAAGGACTTGTATTAGAATTTAACAGGAGAAAAGGACAAGTGGTGAGACAGATAAAAGAGCGATTAAAGAGAGATTTTATTTTTGAAATCATGACTTGTGAAATTGAACGAGAAAGCACTTTGTGCTACTGACGTGTTTTTAAAAAAAGAGGGCGGTAGCCAGACAGGCTGACTGAAAATGAAAAAGAGATGAGGAAGAACAGGAAAAGCGAAATCAAGGAAAGAAAGAATCTGAGTGTTAGAGTTTGTCTAGACAGCAGCATGTGAATAACTTGCAGTGCACAGTCATTTAGCCACTGCTGAGCCTGGACATTTTGTGAATGAGTAGGCTGCCAACTTAAATATGAAACTACCACCTATCGCACCAATCGGGACGAGGATCTATGACTAACTGAAAGAGTGGGGACTTTTATTGGCAGGCTGAACCTTAAAATGTGTAAGTGCTCAAAACAGCCTGCTTCAAGTGCCTCAAGGAGAAATATATCACTGTGAATATTTTACACCACGTGTCACACAGTATGTGTCGTTCATGTGCAGCTTGTCTACACGTTGCGTTACAACCGTCATAGACAGCAGCAGTGTGTATGTGCTTCAATACCTCTGTGAACACGCACAAATGCATGAATGCTTGCGCGCGCGCACACACACACACACACACACACAAACACTGAACAGTCACTTTCTGTTTTGGCATCAGCGTGAAGGTGCTATCTCTTTCAGCTATCAGCTTTATCCAAAGACAGAAATCAGATAATTGCCTGTAACATATTTTAGTGTTCGTCACCTGCAGAAACTGTGAGAAAGTGTGAAGCCAACAAAATGCACATTGTCATGATGATGTCAGCGCTTTGTTAAAAAATTAAACAGTATACTCCATATTGTGCCTTTCAGATTAGCTTTTTTTGTGGAATGAATGCCGTTTAAAAAAACATTAGATATATTACACATGTATAATGTATAATATATACTCATATATTATTTTTGTATGGATGAAATTGTCTGTCAAACACAATTGGCTTTTCAGCCTTAGCTGTTTTATTTCAAATTCTTACAAAGTAGTTGAGTTTTACTATGTAATTATTTTGTATATATACAAAGTGTTTACCTTGTCTGATCAATCAGATATTGTTGGGGGCAGCCAAAGGGATTGGATTAATACCAGTGGGGGAAAAAAGAAATTTGTGTAAATAAAATATTTTCTAACTTTTTATTTGAAATCTGTCTCTTGCTTGAAGTCATACGAGTGCACTTGCATACTTACCGTCAAAAAACATTTCCAAATGCTGTCTTCTTTGAAAGCATTCCAGTCACCCAAACTCTTGGAAATCTGTTTTGCAGTCATTACATCAGCTGTCCTCAGTGTCTCTTACCAAACACACACACACCCTGTTGGAACGATTGCAACATCTGAACTCTGCTGAACCGTGCCAGAGGACCAAAGTCTGTGGATACAGATTTGATCAGCAAACGGGGAGGTGGTTTTATTTAATTTTTTTAGTTTAATGTTTTGTGGACAAGCTGCTTTTTTTTTTTTTTTAAGGGGGCACAGGCTTTAGTCCCTTTTTTTAGACATCAATTTACAGAGAGACCTGGAAAAAAACACGATAGAGAGGGGATAGCATGCAACAACAAGGTCAGAGTCAAGCTCAGGACATCACACTTTAGCCCAATGAGACGTCAGGTCTCAACACACCACGCAGATTCCTTTACACAGAGCTTTCCAATTGTCTGGCTTTTTGCCAAGTTACAAGTCATGCAGTACACGAATACATTTCTTTCCTCACTCACAGTAGATGCTTCCCTTCATATGTGGGATTTACATTCAGTAATTAAATTTTATTTATATAGCGCCAATTCAAACAGAAGTTATCTCATTGCGCTTTTCCTGTAGAGCAGGTCTAGACCGTACTCTTTATAATATTAATAACAGAGACCCAACAAATCCCACCATGAGCAAGCACTTGGCGACAGTGGCAAGTAAAAACTTCCTTTAACAGGCAGAAACCTTGGACAGAACCAGACTCAATGGTGGGCGGCCATCTGCCGCTACCGTGTTAGGTTTTGAGAGAGAGGTTTTGGGAAAAGGGGGGGCAATGCAAATACCACCTAGAATTTTTAAAATAGTAGAAATTTAATTGTTGTGTTAATATTAATAAATTAATAATAATAGGAATGACAGCTATAGGAAAAATAATGTCAGTATTAGTAACAGAGCCAATAACAACAACTGTGGTAGCAGTTGTCGAGCAGGAACACTGGGGCAGCAGGTGGCCCACAACTACAGATCCAGACTCTGCAGCTCCGGAGGCAGAAATACCTGCTGAAAGCGACAGAAGGAGAGAGGAGAGAAACGAGAAAGCACAGAACTACGGGAGAGAGAAGATGTTGAGTTAGTAACATGCAGTATTGGGATAAAAATGCATACAGATGGAGAGGAGGGGAGAGGAGCTCAGTGCATCATGGGAAGTCTCCCGGCAGTCTAGGCCTATAGCAGCATAACTAAGGGATGGTTCAGGACTCACCCAAGCCGGCCCTAACTATAAGCTTTATCAAAGAGTAAAGTCTTTAGCCTACTCTTAAATGTGGAGATGGTGTCTGCTTCCCGAACCCAAACTGGGACCTGATTCCACAGGAGAGGAGCTTGATATCTGAAGGCTCTGGCTCCCATTCTACTTTTGGAGACTCCAGGAACCACAAGTAACCCTGCAACCTGGGAGTGCAGTGTTCTAGTCGGGTAATAAAATCCACCATTGGGATCTACATGTTAGGATCAATGGAAGTTACATGTTAGTCAGTAGAAGTCCCTGGACCTATAAGGCATATTAAAAACAGCTAGGTAATTCATTATATATGATACACTGTAAAGATGTCTATCAGCACATTTTTGTGACTATGAGGTATGCAATGTGAAATTCGGTTTTCAATTTTTGCCCATTAGAGGATTTTTCTTCTTAACCCATATTGCTTGAATTGGTTTTTTTTTCTCTTGTGAAAAAATATTTCAACTTTTTTTTGGAAGATTGTGGTGTTCTGATAATGTATCAATCAAAAACATTAACAGATATCTGTAGAACAATTCTTAGGTGAAAACAACATATACAGTACATTACAAACGTTATATTAGAACATACAGATTTTTTTTCAAATTTATAGACCTTAGTCTTCATTTTGTGGTTTCTCATTCTGTGTGGAACCACAGGAAACAGCTGTTTTTGGTTGTGAAACAGAGATGAGCATCGCATTTTCTGCACTCTGCCTTTGCATAAGAAATACAATTCTTAGTTTAAGAAATATATAATTGTATAAGGACCGAAACTGTTGATCTCGTAGTGTTGGCTTTAAACTGATAACACACACACATCTGCCTCTCAAACCTGATTGTGGAATCCATTCTTCCTCTTTGTCACAGCCCTCAAGCTCACTGTCCAACCAATCAGCAGGAAAAGACACCACTCCATCAGGATCCTTTGGCCGCTTTAGACCATAAAATGTACCTATGTAAATTATCGCCAGTGAGCATTACATGCATTTTACATCATAATACACCACCACTAAACATAATATTGTCCTAACAAGTACCCTAACTGCACAATGTTGATGATGGAGTTTAAGTATATATATATATATATATATATATATATATATATATATATATATATATATATACACACTTGGGGGCAGCTTAAACAAGCTGTGAGTACAACACAGACATATTATGACCTCTCCTAAGTTGATATGGTGAACTTGTTGGCAAAGAGTTGCTAATTTATACATCCAGCACACAGGAAGCAACATTATCATTTATTTGGAGTATGGTTTGTGGCTACCTGGTGAATTTAAGTCCAATATTCAGTCTCTTTTAGCTCTGTTTTTAGTCTCTATCAACTCCTGAGGAAAATATCTGGCTCTTTAGCTGCTAAATGCACCACTATGTTTACAAACTGTGTCTGTCTGTTTGGGGCTGAGCAGAAAACAGCTGCCCGCTGCGGCCGAAAATGACGCTATGAAAGCAGTGATGGTGAACCAAAACAGTAAAGTTGCGGAAAACGCTAACAATGAGCTGAAAGATGCTGAAACAATCATGAGAACTGAAGAGTCAGGTGCTAATTCTCTATGGGGGCCTTTCACATTACATGTCATTTGGCACATTATTAATACAAGAAATATTGATCAATTATGCTTCTTTAGCAAATCATGCACATGCTTGTAATTTTTTCAACCGGTTGTCTTTAAAGACGTTAAACAGACACCCTTTTCTGGCATTGTGCTACCTGGAAAGGTCTTCCCACCACGTCACATTATACCCACTTCTGCTCCTCATTCGATTCATCATAAACATGTTATCTGAGATATTACAACATGTAAGAATTAAAATATTTAGAAATTTGAGGGTGTAAGAGTCCAAAAGACTTTTGGTTGACTCAGGGGAACGATGACGTGTTACGTGTCTCCTTGTCTTTCTCTTTCTTTGTGGATCTGTTGGGATCTTTGAAATGGGTTATAAGGATAAACAAAAATGATGAGAACTATATGATCTGATCGGGAATAAGAGGAATATGTGTGAGAGCTGTAAAAAGGAGAAAAGATGAGATGAGGAGAGAGTTGGGCCGTGAGAACGTAGCAGTGTAAAGGAGAAGTTTGGCCCCTAAAAATAAGCCTTTGAATTGGCACATGATGGTGGTGGGGGGTTTCTGGCTCTGACCCGGATGGTCCTCTTGGATGGTTGATGATGATGGTAATTAAATGTGTTCTTTATGTCGAGTCAGCATATCCTCACTTTGTTACGGCCGGTCTCTGCTGACCGAACCCTGCCAAGATTCCTGAGCTAATCTGCCAAATAATTTTCAGAAAGTATATTTCTGCTGTTGTCCGTCGACACAGAGCCAAGTCCAAAGATAGCAAATGTGATTTACACAAGGAAGTTTTGTTTTTGTTTGAGTTCCTTAAGAAACAGCAGCTTCGCTTTATATTCTTTTGTTTTGGTATCAGAAAGGAATTTTACTCCCACCAGTGTGTGATACCTGATGTGTGTGTGTGTGGGTCCTTGTACAAGCATTGTTTCTGAAGTGATACACCTGCCACTAGACGAAGATGAATATAGCTCTCGAGAAATAGTTTTGTTTAATCTATATAGAAAACACCTCCGGAATTTATATCAAGGCACTTTATGTTCTTGTAAGCTCTACAGGAAAACATTTGAGGCTTTCAGCAGAAGAAATAATGTAGATACTTAAATTCAGTTATTAAAAGAGAGTAGGTATTTTATTCTTAATGTAAAATAATTCTTACAATATTATATTATAATAAAAATGTTAGGAGGCGTCCTGGTGGCCTAGTAGTTAAGCTGCATACCATATGACTGCAACATCCCTGGTTTACATTTGTTACTGTAAAACTATCCAATAAAGCATGAATGACTAAAGTTAGCTTAGCTTGATGCTCCAAATTTTTCACTGACATGAAAAGGTGAAAGTGTCTTTAGTAATAATTCTTTTTCTCCCATTTTTTCTTTTTTCTTTCTCTAATCTTACAATAATAATGGAGCATGTAGTATGAAGTCTTTCATAAATGTGTAGGCTACAGGAATTAATGTGGCTTCACCACATTTTATACAACTCTTCTTTAAGTATAGAATCAAAACTACAATTAAAGATTTTAAAGTGGCTTTGTTTAATTGAGATTATTTGACAGAGCCAATTCACTGGATGGGATGTATGGGTGATTTGATATTGGCCAACAAGAAAACAACCAGTACTCTTGATGTGAAAGTAAGCGTAAAAATAACAAACATGTTCTGCACAGTGTAGAAATGCTCTCGTGATTTGAAACGTCACCGTGTTTTTCCGCCCACCAACATTTTTCAGACATTGTGTGACTTCAGCTTTAACTGGCTGGGTTTAAGCCACATCACAGTACCTTTGTCGGATGGATTTATTCCAAGTGATGCACTCATTCACTTGCTCTTTAATGTCATTAACTGACACTTGAGTTGAAAGTTAGTGCAATGTGATGAAATGTGACCTGGTTTAAGTCATACTGTCATACAACTCAAATTAGATCATTGCTGATGAACATACTGTACATCATTCCTGATTCATGAGTGAAAGGATTGATATTTTTAGTCTCTCAACATTTCTTCATATTTGCTGTGTACAGACATTTTGCCTGAAAGAGATCGATCTTCTCATCTAACTCTCGGCAAGAAAGTGAATAAGAGTATTTTCCAAAGTGTCAAACTGTTCCTTTAAACCTGTTTTTGCACATGGAATAAAATGCCATGAATGTACAGCTTGTTTACCAATGCTGCCTGCAAAACATTGTCACTATCTCTATGCATCAAAGTGTCATGCAAACTCAGCTCCAACTGGTAACCAGTTTTTGACTTTTTGTCTTACTGTGGAGGAGTCTTTCAAGGTAAAAGTTGGTCTCTCTGAAGTTGACAACGTGCCATCTTCTCTAAGCCAAAGATTCAAGGAGGGCAGTTTGTCTTGTTATCATCAGTAGCAATGCTGCTCTATATGGCTATGATGAAACTGAGGCCTTACAGTGGTTCAGAGTGACCCTGGTCCCTTTAGCCTAGGGACAAGCAGCACATCCACATGGGAGGATTGCAACGTGCCAGTGACAAGGCAAAAAAACACTGCCGACCTGACTCCCCAAGACCCCCACACGTCCCCACAGACAGTCATGAAGTTTCAGGAGAAGTCAAGGTCTGTAGTCCGCTGGCTAAGGATTTTTGTGGGGATGCATATTGATGCATGAGGTTTGTTCTGTTCACTAAAATTACTCCCCAATAGTAATTCTGCAAACAGATGCACTTGACTGACTGTTAAGCAGATCAGATTACAATCAGTTTTTTGTTTTTTTTAGATACAGTAAGAATATAAATCCATATTTCTGGACCAAAGTTATCAGTAACAGATATATTGTTTGACTGACAGCTCTGGTGTTCTGTAAAGTAGTGTAACATCTCCCTCTGCAGGCTGGAAACAACTGCTGAACCTCGCAGCAGGGAAATTTTCCTCTGCCAGAGCCAAACCAAACTGTGTTACGCTGCGGTGACCTGACCACACATCCTCTCCACAGTTGCTGATTCAAATGGGGGAAAAAATCAACTGATAATAACACAGTCGATCAGCCTTGTGTTGTGAACATGGCTCTGGAATGAGATGATCATTTGAGGGCAGAGGTTCAGGTCAAGGATGGATCACAGTCAGCCTGCAGGAGTGAATATCTACACATCGATCTAATTATTACAGATTGTCCACAAACATACATCGACTTGGAGGGGTTGCAGCACCTCAGCAGCTGTTGTATTGTTTCAGCTGGTTGAGCTGAAGAAGGAGAGGAACAATAGAGGCCAATAACAATAATGTAGCTGTCATGACTGTGAGGGAGGCAAGGTCAGGGAGGTGATACAGTAAACAGGACAGCCCAATTCCTTCCCATAGCCTCCCGGCTTAACTGAACCAAGAATGAGTCAAGTTAAAGCTGGATTATTTCACAAAGTCAAACAGTAATAATGAGTCACTAATATTATTAGGAAATGTTGATTAGGAACTTAATACTGTTTTTTCTTATTTTCAAGCTTTTCAGTTTATAGACACAAAAATAACCCAAACCAAACATAAATATATATCTCTGTATATGAAGAAAGGGTTGGGGGTCATCATTTACAACACTGTTCGTGTATAGTTGACTTAAATTAACCACATTCACTTTATGTCAACATACGAAGCCCAGACGTTTTGCCCATGTGGTCTGACATTTCGAGTCATTAAGACAGTTGTTTGTTTGTTTGTTTGTTTTCTGCATGGGAATAAATTTGTGTAACAATATTTGGAAACACGATGGAGTCATTGCTTTCCGGTCTTTAGGAAACCGCATTTGGGTTAAAATCGTGCCCGTCAATCAGGGTGGTTTGTATATGAGATGAAAGGGTTAAAGTAGTTCCAGAACATCCCAAAATAATCAAGTTCCTTCTGTTTATATTAGAGAACAGATGATAAATGGGAAAAGGCAGACATCTATACGGTCAAAGTTATCAAATTTCTCATTACAATAACGTGCGTGCATGTCATCGATTTTGTGCTACACTTTTTTGGCTGATGCCCTGCTAATACAGGGGGGGAAAGTCGTAGCCTCTCGTTTTTGAGTTCAGTTCAGTTCTATGATTTTAATTAGCTTCTTCAGGAACCAAACATTCGTCGTGTTCCCACAACACAATCTCTGGACTTATTCCGTTAAAATTCTATGGGAAAAAAAAGGATTCAGCTTTTAATTTAGCACATCAGGTTAAATTTGATGTAACCGCTATGGTATTCATAATGAGGTGCTGAAAGCAGCGCAGCAGTTATCCATCATGCCTTCACACACACACACACACACACACACACACACACACACACACACACACACACACCTGCCTCAGGGGGACAATCAACTGATCAGAAGTAATTTCTCCCACTGGACTGTCAGTGTTTACGTGTTTGATTCCAGAGATACATTTTTTCTCAGCTGAAGTAATCTCACAGTTCAGTTGGGATGTTTACGCAGAAGAGTTTTTGGTCTACTGTTCTGTGAACATAAGATCATCAGTGCTCTAACTTTGTGTGGTCCTGACCCTGTATATCATTTACACTGCCTGGAAAAAGTGACCTTATTTTGTATTCTGTAAACGTAATCTCATATTTTCAGACCGGTTTTAAGACACATTTTAGCAATTAATCTGACATATGCTTTTCCAAAAGAGGAAGGTCATCCTATATCATCACTGCTTTTAGTTTTTAGTTGAATTTTTAGACGTTATGGGAGGGCATACATCAAATAACACACATCTACATATTTCAAGGATGACACAAAAAAGTCCAAGACTTTGTTTTATGCAAGTTCTACAGTCTAGAAGAGGCAGCAGCTAATAGAATAGATTTAATTAGACAAAAGCATTTCAAATGTATCATTTACAACATGATGAAACATTGTGCACGCTGGATCACTGTCACACTGTTGTGGCTTACTGGGACACTTAAATAAAATGTAGCCATTGTTAATGTTCTTAGTAACACCTGGGCTTTTCTTACAATGACAAATCAAAATGTCTGCTGTGAAAAAAGGTCCTTTTCACACCACATTATTTGCATAGATTCCTTTCTATCTTTTTTTTTATCTCTGGTTTCTATTCTTTGAATGAATAACCTGGAGTGTATGTGTCAGCACCATTATTTACAAGTTTCACTTAAGAATGAAAAGCTATGAAAAGCAACAATGACCAACAACATACAATGTCTACATAAAAGTCAGGTGTTTCTGTATGTTGTAAACAAATACAAATAGTGAAAAAGAATAAATACTGAAATGGGTAATGTGATAGATAGACCTACTTTATATACATTAAGTAGGTGGTTATGTACAGTATGCAGGTATACATGTACAGTATATCCAGCGTGCAGGATTTATATTTGACAATGATGGATGATGTACATGCTAAAGCACAGTGTGTACTTTAAACTGTAAATATATCATTTATAATTTGAAGGTAAGTGGATGTTTTACATGGTTATGATGATTTAACTGTTCATCACAGTGATGGACTGTGGCAATAATACAAATAAAACTGGCTTTTACACAAATGTCACTGTCACTCACTGAAAATCCAAAGGGGAATGAAGGAAATCGTGTTTAGTAGGGAAAAGTACGCTATGATAAATAAAGAGTGGGGGCGGTAATGCGACACTAACTGGATGCAATCTGCCGAAGAAGAAGAAGAAGAAAACCCGGAAGAAGGTTCGGTGTTTTCGCATGGATGTCCAGGCGGGAAAGTTCACCTAGGAAGTAAACAAACTAAATGGTAAATTTAAGTTCACTGTCTAATATAAGCAGTGCTTTTATGTAACCATATCATCAGCTAATAATTATGCAGCAACTCAAAAAATCTGCCGTTAAACGGGTTAGCGCTACGTTAAAGCTAAACGTGCTAACCAGACTTAGCTTCTGTAACCCACAGAGACCTTTTCCCAGCTGTTCATTTGAGAACCGAGGAAAGCGTGGCTGAAGACAGTAACTAACAGTGACTACTTTTAACGTCCATAAATGTCATTTTTTGATTGCAGTGCTGTTGTATTAGACTGCATTAATGTTAGCTCTATCTAGCTAATAAACTGGCAATGGAGGGCTGCAACTAGTGATGGGGAAAGTCACAGCAACTGTGTTGCAAATGATTCACTGTATCTTTTTCAATTAATCTACAAATCATTTTGTTTGTAAACCGTCCAGAAATTGTAAAAAAAAAAAAAAAAGCCCAAACACAATTTTCCTGAGTCCAAGATGACATTTTCAAATAGCCTGTTTTGTCTGACCAACAGTCCAAAAACTCAAAAGATATCGATTATATATAAATTAGTTGTCGATGAATTTGCTATTGATCACAACAGCAGCTCTTGTTAGAAGCAGATATACAGCATGAGATTGTTTTGTTAAAATGTTTTATGCAAGGTGTTTTTCCCCTGTAATTTCTGGATGATTTACAGGTTCTGGTGGTACTAAAATGGGTGTGATCATAACGTTAGTAACAGAGCACCACCTTTAATATTGGACATGTATTAAGTACCTCTACTCTGCAATCCCCCCTCTTCCACCAGGTGAGACATCTTCACCATGCCGTCCAAACAGCAGGGTGTGGCCACGAGGAATATCTCCCCCGTGCTATTTCTGACCGTGGACGGTGAGCCCATGTCCTTCTTCTTGCGGCCGGGTCCTGTTAAACGCAAGCTCCAGCCGCTCATCACAGCTGGAGGAGGGATGTTGTGCAATGTCCAGCAGCCAGGGGCAATCCTGCTGATTGACCCAGAGGAAAGAGGCTCTGTTCCTGAAACTACGGCTCACTGGTAGGTGCTGGACTGGCACGCCATGCCCCAAATACCAGGCTCTGAGAAATGAACATTTTCTCAATATGATAAAAAATACAACCTGAATTTGAAAACATATATGATATATGTTGCTATATATCATTTAGTTAATTATCATTCTGTAAATACTTTTATTATTTGATCATTTGGAATAATTCCTTGCTCTTATACTGATACTAATACTCACTGTGTGATGGGGGGGTCTAATGTAGGAGCAAAATACACAACCACCCAGACCCTCCATTGTCCAGGTACTGATAAACACACGCACACACTAACTTTTAACACACACTCACACGCCCACACACACACACACAATCACTAACAACATCAACACACACTGTCACAAACACACAGAGCAAATGTACATTTAAAAAAATCACTACTTGATGCTTTGGCAATATTGTCTTTGTTACACTCATACCAATAAAGCCTATTGAATTGAATGTTTAGCTGTTTAGCCTATTCAGCTGATAAAAAGAAAACTACATCAGAATCAGAAACACTTTATTGATCCCCGAGGGGAAACTCTTTTGTTACAGCAGCTCTCTATCACGTCAGTGCACACAGGAATAGAAGTACTAAACAAAAAATATAATACACTATAATACAGGTGGTAACATGCAAGTCATATTTTGAAGTTTAGTCCACAGTGTAGAAAAGAATACCACTTCCACAGGAGAGATTTGAATACCTAGAGTTCAGTTTCATAGGACATTCCAAGTTTTTATTTTAACATTTAAATAAAATGCTTAAGTGTCACATACAGTTTAAGTATTACATATAATGACAGTAAATACATCTCAGCTAATATTTCAATATTTTATTCAATTGTTTTCTCTAAAAAACCAACAAATGTAACAAGAAACAAAGTATCTATTGCAGGGCATTATTCTGCAACAAAAATATATTTGTCTATTGAAAATATTTTAAATAATATCTTATAAATTAATATTACTGTATTTCTAGTAGGTTATTTCTTATGCTACCATTTTAATTCTACTTAATTCACCACCTTATTTTAGTGTTTACTCACAAACTACTTTAATGTGCTCAACTTGCTTTTCCACACACACACACACACCCACACCTCTGCTCTCTGCACACACACACACCTACACTTCTGGTGTCTGCGCGTCATTTTGTAATTTACCACACAGTTTCAACACAGTAGCTACTGCTTTCCTACTGTAGTCTTGTTGAATTGCAGTACAATGTGAAAAAACATTACATTTAATTCATGGTGGCTTTTGTCACATTATGAAAGCTGTGTAGTGCTCCAACAACATTAGATAGTTAAACAGCATTTTTAGCTTTGTCAGGTTAAACATTGGCTGTATCATTGACTTGAGCAGAATATTCACTGCCAAGTTTGCAACACTTTAATACTGTTACTGGGAAAATGTTCTATATATTAACATGGCTTACTATATTAAGTTGTATACCTCCTCTAATGACTGAACACTTTTAAGTTTTAGCACAGTAAGCTGAAGCAGTGCCACGTACTTTATATGTACAGTATGTGATCAGCTAGATGATTTAATTTAGAAATAGTTTTTACTTACTCAAAAATATTCAAAGCACGGAAATTAAGCTGCTGTCTGTTTTCTCCTCAGGTACGTGTCCGCCCAGTACATTGACGACTGTATTGAGACGGATGAACAGCTGAATTTAGAGGACTACAGGTTAAATCCTGAAGTGGTCCCGAGACACTCTGCTAGACTCAACAATAACAAAGAGCACTCTCCTGGATTCTTAGGAGGTATGATGTAAAGACCTAACTTTACTTTTTCTAAGGAGCATAATCAAGGTTTCTCACATTTAGCTATGCCACTGATTCTGTATTAACATTTTGTGCAAAAATTTGGGCAACACCCAAAATAAAAAATAGCTGAAATAGTTGAAATCCTGTTAAATAAAAAAGTGTGCACTGGTTTTGAATTAGCTGTACCATTTATTATCAAAGTGGGATTTTATGTTACTCCGTTTATTTGTTTTAAATCTACTGATGTATATACTTTCCATTCCTTCATTATAATTAGGCAGGGTTGCCTACACACCTGAAGATGACGCTGCCATTTTGAGTTATGTCAGCAAGCACAAGACAGAGACTGGAGGAAACCGCCTTTGGCAAGAGATGGAGAAGCAGCGTGTGACCAGTCACAGCTGGCAGTCAATGAAATACCGTTATAGAGTGCGACTGGCAAAGAAACAGTCAGAAGTTGTGGAGGTGGCAACAATAGAGGAAGACACCAAGGCAGCAGAGGGAGAGACCAAGGTAATTTACCTGCAAGATGTTGCAAGGTATTTTGTCATATATTTCTCTGTATCACACGTTTCTTTCAAAATTTAGAGGCACAGGTTTCAAGTACAGCACAACTGTAATCTAAACTAGTCCAATTCAATACAACAGTTCTGCAATAAATCCAAAATTTGTGAATTTTATTATGTTCAGTTTTTGTTGGCACAGTGGCAAAAGAGGGGTTTATTCAACTCTTTTGACAGTTGCTAGTTTTGGTGGTATATTGTACAACAATATATTGTTTTTGATTTTATGTCTTCCTCATGTATGTAAATGCGTATGTATGTGAATAAAATAAGAGACACCTTGGAAATAATGGAGTTATTAGCAGTAACTTCGTGTTATGAAGCATTTATTGGACACGCCACCTTCTGCAGGTCATCCAGGTTGTCTCTGTGTTTCAGATGAGGCCTGTCAGGATATCAAGATAGTGTTAATATTGCAAGATCATATCAATGTCACACTGTCATCATTAAGATACTATCATTAAGATAGTTGGAATAATCATTCAAAGTTAATACGTAACCTAACTCATGAGATCTTAGCTAACATAAAACATTAAATTGTGTTTTGTCCAAAGTTATCACTCGGTGAAACAGCTGCTGAAAAATTTTGACAGCTTCAAAATAACCCCCCCAAAAAAACTGGTTGAGAGGCTGCAGGGCAGAGTGTATTTCTTTGATGCTACCACTGGGTGGCACCACATTTTAAAATATCAGTTGTACCCACTTTTGCCAATTTTGTAAGTAGCATGATACACATGAAAACATACAGTGTATTGCAACAGACTTCATCCACATATGTTCTATCAAAGTACAAATTCAGCTATGAAATACCTCCATACTCATCTTTTATAGACATGAAGCCTGAAATGTCTCATCTGTCTGCTCTTAGGTAGAGGGAAATCAAGAGACAGACGTTGCAGAAGATGCTGCTTCTCCTCAGACACATTCAACAGCAACAGAACCTCTTCAGACACATTCAGCAGAATCAGACCTAACACAGGTACTAACCAGAACTCACTGTTCGCAACAAACACCACAGTTAAAGTATATACTGTATAAACTTATGGTAATGGGTTATTTTAAGAAGAAATATTTGTATGTGATTTAATAATTAATTCAAATGAGCACAACAGAACAGATTTGGTGTCTCCACAGACAGATGACCGTTCCATACCAGCTGAAAGCACACAACCAGAAATTGTAGAGGCTCAAATATCCGTCTCTCCCCGAGGAGAAGTGCAACCTGTGAGCCCACAGACAGATAAACAACCAGCTGTGAGCACACAAGTAGAGACTGCAGAAGCTGAAACACCTAACTCCCCACAGCCTGAGGGACCTTGTTTGGACCCACAGACAGATGCTCACCCCATTCCAGCTGAGAGCACAGAACCAGAAACTGATGAACCACAAACAATCTTCTCTCCACAAAAAGAAAGCACGCCAGAGGACTCTCCACCAGCTCAGCCCAAGTCCCTGCTCGACACCTCCTCTCAGAAGAAGCCCAAAGAGAAGCAGAAGGCCTCCCCCAAGCTGGAACAACCGCAGCGACGAGTTACACGCAGGCAGCTTCAGCTTGAGGAGTCGTCATCGCCTAAAACTTATGGCAAAAAACTCAGATCGTCTGAGCAACCATCATCCTCTCCCCAGCCCTCGAAGAAAACTAAATCAGCCGTTAAGTCCACACTTCAAAAAGACACAACAGTAGACCAGCCGCCTTCTAAGAGAGCCAGAGGAAAGAGTGCAGTGGCAGAGAGTCAGCAGGAGGAGAGTGGACAAGCTACCACCTCTGAAACAGCACAAGCAGGTTTGTTAGACCTCTGACGATGTGGGACACAAAACACATAGACAGCATTTTAATAACTTTACAGGATTTATACTACAGAGATTTGACTAAAATGTTTTGTTTTGCAGATACAGGATCTAATTCAGTGCCACAGAAAGCAGAGAAGAAAAATGAAAAGAGAAAGTTGGGGATTCTAGAGTTGGCTACAAAGGAGTTTGAAGATGAAAGTGAGGTAAGATTTTAGAAGAGCACGTTTATAACGTTTATAGGTAATTTTACATTTAAAATGCATGTGCAAACACCCAGCCACCCAGACACAGTAAAGAACCCACATCCACCCAACAGACTGACATACACAATAACCAATCACAAGCTAAATTTGGTTTGTGTTCAACGACTCTCGAAAATTTCAGTTTCACCTGATTCCTGGTGTTTTCTCACTAACTGTTCCCAATCATCAGTGTTGTTTGTTAAATTACTTATTAATAGATTGTTAAAGATCCCGCAAGCAACATCAGAATACTAAAATCTGAGTTTAGTGTTGGTATTGGATTCAATTTATCATTACTTTCATCATTAAATGTATTAAGTTGCTATTCAGACTGCGATTATTTTCATTATCGATTAATTTCCAGATTATTTTCTCAATTAATCGCTGGGTCTATAGAACAGTAAATCCTCAGCGTTGGAAAGCTGGAACTAGGGAGTGTTATTTGTACTTGAAAATGTACTTAGAACAATTAGTTGATTGTCAAAATGTTTCAGATTATTTGTCGATCAATTAATCAACAAATTATTTCAGCTCTAGTTGCTATTATCTTTTGCTTCATCGCTTAAAATAACCCTTATTATTGGGGTTGAACACAAAGGCAGTGTCTAAGAACCACATTTTCACATGGAAAAATCCTGAATTGTTCATTAAATATTTAAACTGTTGTGTTCCTATCTCTCAGTCTGACGAGGATGAAGCTCCAGATCTCCGAAACCCAACCGAAACAGCGACGATGCAGCCCACATCGACAGACTCCACTGCAGATGCTGCTTCCACGCAGTCCAACCCTGAACATGGACCCGGCCTCCAGGAGAACGTGCAGCAGACCCAGGCCTCCAGTAGCAACTGCCCTGAGCCTGCAGCCACTAAGGCCGTCAATGCAACCTCTGAGGCCCACCTGTTCATATTCGACAGTGAATCTCAGGAAGAAGACTCTCAGTCCATTGTTGGTGACAATACAGTAGCTCCAGCCAAAGCACAGCCAAGAGTGAACAAAGACGCTGATTTTTCACTGACTCAGGTTCAGTTGGAAGAGGACAAGCAGCTAATCAGAGAGTTGATGAACCAGACAAACCAGGTGAGCACTGTGGTGCAGTAGATGCACCTTTTTTATTTATTTAAAATTTTGCGATTTTTCGCAATCTGCTTGGATCCCGGTCATTGCCGCTTGCGGCTATATTGTCTTTTTGTTTTTGGTAGACAGCATCTTGAAGTCTTGAAGACCAGCAGTACACTAATCTTCATTTCACTCCACAACCTTACAGCTCTTTATTCATGGTTATATTCTGTTTGGCAATAGAAATAAGCTGAAAAACAGATAGAAAAGAAGTAATAATACAAATGACTCCATTGCCATTTACTAAGTAATTGTTTCTACTCCTCTCTAAATAATTTCTAACCTCTCCTAACTATCTTTGTTCTAGGACTTAGTTACTGTGACCAAAGCCCTGTTGAGAACCAGCGGAGACTTTTCTGATGCCCTGGATCTGCTTTTGAATCCCTCCTGCTTTTCAGGACCCTTTTGGGATCGCTCTGACGATAACCTTTTGCGGTCAGCTGATCTTGTGGTCCGACAGCAGCTGCAAGAGAAGTACGGTGAGGAGGCTGTAGCAAAAAGAATCGTGTTCCTTGAGATAGAGGGATGAAAATGAAATACAGATATCTAGTATAGACAGAAAGGAGGAGAATAGAAGATCTGGACATAAGGTTTCTCTGTTGCTGACCCCGTTTCTTTCAAATTGAAAATTAACCTCTCCTTCATTGCTGCTCCTCTTGATTAACTTTGAAGAAATAAAATCATATTTGAGGATTCAAATTTCCCAGACGGTTTAACTTTTAAAAGTTTTTAGGTAAATTAAGTCAAGGCTATTATTTGTGCTATGCTTGATACCTTTGTTTGGGAACAGAATTGTTTAATGTGTTTTAGCAAGAAAATACTATATTATGTAAAACTTTTACGTGTCTTGTTTGTTTTCATTAAATTGCATAATAAATAGTTCAGTACCATTTTAAAAACGCCTGCTTTACATTATTAAATACATCTCCTTTTTTATATGTATTGTATTTCACCACTTATTTTAACAAATTGCATTTGAAAGGTTAACAGAAAAATTACACTTCAGCCTTGTATGAAATCTGTGATAGGAGGAGCTCTAGTTGTTTCAGATTAACTCAGAAAAATTTTAGATCAAAATAAGCTCAATTGGTTCCCTTTAACCAAAAAGAGTCACTGCTCTCAGTGTAGCAAAATGTGCAAGTTCTTGCATTTTTTATACACTATCACCCTGTCTGGTTACAATTTCCAAGTGAAAGTAAAAAGGTCAGATTTAGGTGTGTGAGCAATTGATATCCACCGTATAGTTAACTGAAAATAATGTGTATAAAAATAAGGTCTGTTCATTCAGCGCACGCTCTGGACAAAACTTCTTTTGTACTAGTACTACTACAAACAATTACCAGTTTGAGTAAAGTCATTAATCTTTACAAAACTAGATACTGAACTGGTTAGATTTTAGAAGAGTGATTATTTGATTACAGAAATCACACCTTCCAACAGTTATTTAACAATTATAACTATGTATGTATAAATCACTTTGACTAAAGCATAGACTGTACATAATAATAATAAACTTTATTCATATAGCACTTTCCAAAAGAAGGTTTTACAAAACACAAGTTAAGGTAATATAACTAGGCACAATGCCCCTTAGAACTTTAAAAGTTGATTTATCTTTTAAATAAATTCTAAAAACAATTGAAAGCCAGTGTATGGACCGGTTAAATATTGTGGTCTTTATTTGTTACACTTAAAGTCCTATCAGCAGAATTTTGAACGAGCTGCAGGGAGGAGGGTAAACAGGGCATTAAAGTATATTATATTAACAAAAAACATGTGAAACCTACTTTTTTTTAAAATAAAAAATAAGCAAATTAGCCTGAATTTGTATCCAATCAACCGTTTTATTTTATTTTACTCCCAATATCAATTGAGTACATTCATAATTGTGACACAATCTGCCCCAGACCCACATGAATATATTGTATCAATTGTTTAAACAAAATAATAATTCCACAAATCTAAGAGAGAAAAGCAATTAAATTAAAGCAGACAAATCAACCACTTAAAATGAAATCAACAACCTGTGATGCAAATGAAACACAAAGTATCCAATACAGTTCAGTAGATTTTACCCAAGTATTGCTGCACCTTTTATCTCCCTGTCACGTTTATGAAATTAAATACAAGCAATAATGACATTTAACAGGTATGCCGATGAACATGTAAAACTGTATGTTGACATGACAGTTGACACAACCATACAGTATAATCCCAGTGCTACACTGATGAAAACCAATCGTATAAAACTCATTTTAGTATGAAACATTCACATCCACCAGGACCTCATTTACATACAACTAGGTCACATACTGTGAACTGGTCCGGTAAGAACCCGTTTAGTAAAGCAAAACATACCAAGGTCTCCAACAAGGAACAGCACACCATATATCCCTGGATTTAAACATTTGTTTTTGCTCAGCTTTTACTTTTAAGGTCTTTAGAGGATGCCTCCAATCAAGCTACATTCATTAATGAGGGTTGCTACAGTTTTATCGACTGGATGTCGTTGGAACTTTACCTGCTTTAAGAAGAGAAAAGGGAGAGAATACACTGAATGTAATGTCATAGTTTGCAAGAATTGCTGATTTGGAAAAATCAGGTAAATGTCTGGAAACTAACACATCTGTGGTAGGCATGAACAAACACAGACTTTAGAATTAGTAGGATTCATAGCTTGATTTACATCTTTGTCATGTTACTGTACACTTGCTTTGGTTGGCTGGTTAGTGTGATGGTCAAAGTGGTGTGGACTACAGTCTCAACAAGAAAGAGTGAAATACAGTGCACTTTGTTGTTTCTGGATGTTACAGCCATACAATAAATAAAGCGTTTGATGTTGTCGATACAAAGTACAGTACCAATAAAACAATGGCTCTTTGTTACTGATCAGGCTGGTTTTACATCAACTCAAACAGGATGTGAAGGTTCTCTGTGAGTGACTGTGCCTCACTCTTGTCTTAGTTTTTATTATGGGTGACCAAAACGTCTGGAACAAGTTTAATAGTCCTGCAGAATTAATAAAAGCAGAATATGGCGACAGTAACACAGTTTTTGGTTAACACAGAATGATTACAAAACAGTGAAAAATACATTTTCTGCCACAAATACAATTAATTAATGATTAGGATAGACACTGTTTTGATTAAAAACAAACATGCTGAAGTAACAAAGGCCTGTATTTTAACATTCTGCTTTTGTAAAACTCCAAGATAGAAGTAGCACTTAATCTTTGATCCAGCAAACCGTACATACATTATAATACAAAGAGGTGATAAAAAGATCACTTCTGTCCCCATGCGTCGATCAGTTTCTACGCTAATACGCGAAACTGTGAGACATCTCAATCTGTTGCAAAAAGACTAATATGAACAAAAAGGCCTCTGGGGTAAACGATCACATGCCTACAGCCGTCTATGTACAGTCTGACACTTTTAGCCCCAATTCAGGAGAGACAAAGCAGGATGTGCAACCCGTCTGGAACAGTCCCCCTGCAGGACAGCAGGAAATAGTCTCATAACGAAACCACATGTACCAACAAAGAAATAAGTTCTCCAAAATAAAAATAAATGATGCACGGTGGTCATCTAAGAAGATTATGTGAAAGGGAAGCTTTTCAAAATGTGTCCTTTGGTTTTGCTTAAGACGCTGGAGGGCATTGTTTGGCTGTGATAACTTCAATTTGATTTCTTTTATAAAAAACTATTGGATTTTAGCCATTTAAAATGATATGTCTTGATGGGCACAAAATAAACTGCACAAGACGAGAACAATCGAGAACAACGCACTGCCTGTTTCAGTATAGAGTAGCATCTGGCAAATGTTTAAGATTATAGTCGTGAATGAAGATATTAGTCCCCTGTTTAGGGGGCACTGTTCCAGTTTTTACTGTTGATGTCCATGAAAAAACAAATGTCCCATACTATGATTATTTCACACTCAAACACGCAGACACACACAAAAAAAGAGTTCTCAAAATGATACATAGAAAACACCTGCTTTGCTTAAAAGGCTAATTGTATTGGATTTAAGAGAAACAAGGAAGGGTGAAAGCCAGTCCAAAAATAAGGCCAGCTAAATTGCATAGAACTTCAGTAGTGCACTGATGCATCAAAAGGCTGTGCTCCGTTCCTCTGTCAACTTTGGCAACCCAGCAGAGTTCCCTCAGAAACCACCAGAACTCCAACACCATCTGTCTCCACTCCTTGTTTTGTCTCCTTGGCAGAAGACACTTAAACCCCCAACAGTTTGATTTGGATAGCAAACACCCCACCTGGACCCTTGCAAATCATGTCAAAAACAAAATAGTGTTCCAATTAAGGGGCACAGACATTTTTCAAATCTAAATTAAATATTAGTATAAAGTAAAAAGTATATGTAAAGATGGATGTATTTTTTGTGAATTGTATGTGGAGGAGCACAATATGTACTATTTTCAATTCCTTTTAGAAAAAAAGGACATTAATAGGGTAGGAATCTGTACAAAATACTTCTCAGCCACATTTGAGAATTTTTTTTCTCTCTCCCCTAAAATGATGTGAAGCTCTGGACAAGGATCCAGCGAGGCAGCAGTGAGGAAGAGAGCACAGCTCTGACTCTATTTGCACCCTTTCTCTTTGTGAAGCAAAGATGCGCCCCCCCCAACAACAGAAATAGTATAAAAGCACCAGTTCTGGGCCTGCATCAGTGAGCACGACCATCGGAACTTTAATAGGTCAAACAGGCCCAGATTTAGGGTGCTCCACCTCTCTAGCAGGGTGGAGCTCTATACACATTTGACCCCTTTGACAACGAGGGGCATTTAGGGGGGAGATGGGACAAAGCCCGGCTATGCAGCAATCAACTAACGGGGACTTCGGCCTCTACTTCCTTGTCCGAAATCTCGTCCTGGATCTCGTCTGTGTTCCCTGAGTCGCTGCTGGCCACAGAGCTGATAGAGGGAGAGTTCCTGCCACCTTTAATCATCCGTCGACAGGTCTCCATTTGCACGTCCAGGCCTCTCTTCATGCTGCACATCTCCATGTACTCGTGCAGATGTCGGTTCATGTCGCTCTTTGCTGTGGCCAATTCCATCTAAAAGAAGGGAATCAGATTAAACAGAGTGAGGATGTAAGGGACTGTATGAACTGTGGGGAGGGGACTGACTTCATGGTTCACTTTTTAACAAAGCTAGGCCCTCTGTAGATTTATTAACATTTTAAATGGACTCTTCCCTGAAACATCCTCCCAGGTAACATCTCAAAATAATATAACAGTGTTGAACTGCTACAACTTGTTTAATCATAAAAACTTAAGGTGCAAAAAGAATTTAAAATAGTGTACCATTTTAAACTTCATATGGTAATGGAACAATAATTTTCACAAAATTGCACATTAGAAATTATGGCATTCCAGCTACACTATTTTTTAACCCAATAACTACTAACAGAACCGTTATTACCACTGTCAGTGTCTAAATGAACTGGGCACAGATGGCAGCTATGTGCAGCTCAAGGGAAGGCTGAAATAAAATATAAATCTGGTTTGAGGAAAGATTTTAAAGACTCCAACATTTCAGACTGTCCTTCCTGAATAATTTTCGTACAGTCCCAAGAGAAATAAGTATTTCCTGGACTCAGTAGCTTTGTCCCAAATTCATACTACATACTAACTCTATACAGTATGTACTACATACTAAACATCATTATATACTATTTCAGCAGTTAGTATACAAAAATATTTTTTTCAAACATACTTTACCATTTTATACTAACTTAACAAACAGACATGTTTGTCCTAATGTTTTCCAAGTTTTGATCTTTTGATTATGTCCAGCTGTAAGTAGTTCCTCCATTACCTTTGTGCATTGCATTGTAGGAGAATAATGTCCATCAGCACACTCAGATTTGGGACATTTATGCTTTAAGCTTGCTTTGTACTTGCAAGTCTTATTTTTCCCCACACAAAAACACACACACAGATTGTCTACCTCAATCTGGCCGATGGTCTCCTGGTACTCCTGCTCTCTGGTCTTAAATAGTGACTCTGTTTCATCAATGAGGCTGCCAAGACTTCCATCCTGGGAGTCCTTAGAGAGCACAGACAGAGGCCTCATTCATCATGCATGAGTAAAAGTCTGACACAGCACCCATAGCAATGATCTACACACGGCCTTGCATGAGTTTAAAAACCATATACTGTACAAAGGATCATCAATGCAGACAGGACTCACTGGATCAGCGGCTTCACCATTGCCATCAGAGTGGCAGGAGTTTGTGCATGCGGCTGCAGCAGTGGTGCACGGCACGTTGTAGTTTGTGAAGTCCTCCCACAACAACAGAGTCTCCTCGTTTTCCTCCCACGTCAGACTGTCGCAGTCATCGTCAATTTCAAACGTCTCGCGCCTGGCAACAAAGGAGTTATCTGAACAATGTCTGTGTAGGACAAGGACAGAGAACGGAAAAAACAAGAGAGAGGGAGGGAGGAGAGGAAAGACAAGTATAACGGCCACCAGACTCAGCAAAGGTCACATGCAAAGAAAAAGATGCGCTTATAAAAAAGACAGACAAGAGCGAAGGGAAAGAAGTTTATGGAAAACAAGAGCAGCCAAATATACTTTACAACCACAAACTGAAAACTTTCTTTTGAAAATATTTAGGGGTTAGTGATTTGTGAATAGGCTATTCCAAAATGGCCAATGTTTTTGTGAGTAAAAACAATTAGAAAGCATCCAAAAAATAACTACTGTGACTTTAACAAAGCAAATTAATGCCCACAGTATTTATATCTGCTGAGTTTTGCTGAAGCACCACACTATTTGTTAGTTGCAACACTCCATATAAACACGAGAGAGAGATGAAGGGGTACACAGTGCAACTCCATCAAGACTACATTGCAGCAAACTACTGGTGTAACTGAGCATATTTAGGTAAATTCAAAGCAGAGAGGACTTGATTCTACTGTGTGTGTGTGTGTGTGTGTGTGTGTGTGTGTGTGTGAGTGAGCGAGCACTGTTGGTGTATGTATGTGCGTCTGAGGTGTCGCTTACAGCTGGTTGAGCATGCGTTTCATTTCGTCCGTGATGTTGAGCGACCCGGGTACCTCCTCCTCTGAAGGGCTGGGCTCGGCATCCATCTCTGAACTCTCCTCATCAGACACAGCTTTACGCTCTTTTCTCCTGCAGCAGGCCGCGGCACCCTGCGAAACATGAGGAAACAGGATTTTAACGGTTTGGTTGCACATAGTTTATTAATTAAATATGTACTATTAAAGAAAACTACTGCTGTTTGATGATTTATTTTTCATTTTCAATGTCAGTTGTGTGCAAGGAGTGTTTATACTTTATACACACTTTACCTGTTTCATTAATGAGTCTACAGATGAGACACTTTTTGTGTGAAACCTCCTTTATAAATGCTGTAAATATAAGAAATCCCATTGAAAGTAGGGATATGCTGTATAACAACATATAACATATGAGAAGCCACCAGCTTGATTCACAGTGGATTTATACTTGGGCTTTAGCCAGCTCTGTCAGCGCAATGTGATAACCTTGTGTGCAGCGAAGAGGTACCACATCAGCATTTCACTTTTCTGTGTATGTGTGTGCATATGTAAGAGTCACTACTGTAAATATTCTGCATGTGTATGTTTATATGTTTGAGTGTGTATTTGCGAACATGCAGGCATGCGTTCCTGCACCTTCAGAAGGGTCACTCAGTACACGATCAGCTGGTGAAAAAGAAACCACACACTGGCAGCTCGGATTTCATTTATAGAGTGCTGACTGTTTCCTTCACAAAAGAATTCATATTTTTGCTGCAATTACTGAACAGCAGATGGAGACCCACCCTCTCTGGGAGCGACCTGGCTGGACTGACGCTGAACATCTTTGACATGTCCTCCGAGTTGCGTTGCTGAGCCACATCGCACAGTTTGGCCGTGATGTCGATCCGCCTGCAGATGTCCATGTCCACCCGCCTGGCTTTCTCCTGAATCTTGGAGTCCAGGTCAGACATTTGCTGCATGGGTAAGGATAGTTGTTTTAGATGTGCCGTCCAAACACCTTCTCACACTGGGTACACATACAGAAGGTGAACTTGATTCACTGTGGCAGGCGAAGAACTGCCATCAACTGATTGGACTGTTTTACGGTCATATTACATCACCAGGAATCAACAAAGTCAATGTTGATAAAATCATCTCCATACCAGTTTGTCCCTTGAACTTTTAATGGTGAATTCTCATCCACTAATTGATGTCATATATGTAGCACCTGAATGTTAACCTTTCGTATCGTATTTACTTTACGGACTTCTAAGATGCCATTTTATGTTACCGTTTATGATGCAATTTTTTATATGATATATTATTCATAACTTTATAATGACCTTGCTTAATTCTGATCTTGTGACATATTTTGTGTTATCTGTAATTCACTGTTACTGCTTGCCTAATCTTGGCCAGGAGAGTATGATTCATCTTAATGAGGCTAAATTAAGGTTAAATGAAAAATAATAATAAAACTTTGCATCATCACTTTGTCAATTCAGTAATTATGCAATGATATTCTGTTTGGATAGGACTTGGTAGGGCAGATATGGATCATGCAAATACAGATTGGTTCTTCCTGCTACAGTGAAAGTTTTAAAAAATAGGAGGAGGAATTTTTTTTTGAGCAATGACAGGAGGGTCACCACATCTAGAGCACATACCACAAAATACAGGATGTCTAACCACAACTAGAAAAACCGTGACATTAAACAACCTATGCCTCCTAAGAGATCCACTACTTCTACGTCACTTACCCGTCTCTGGATTCAGACATCAGGGATGAAGTCAAGCAAAGAAAATAATATGAAAAATCTACAATGTACAGATGCCAGCAGTGAAGATAAGCAGGATAAACAACATCCGACTATATTTATCCCTGAGCAAGCACAATCTGTGACTGAGGCCACTGCAGTATATTATAACTGTATATCACACTAGAGCAGACAGGGAACAATACAGGGCTGTACGGAGCAGGAAGTGCTCTTGAGCTACAGCTGCTATTTGAGCTATTTTCAATGAATGCTTGTCTTGGAGGCTTTCTGGCATTATATATTTTTCCTGAACCCAAATGAGGAAGGAAGGAAGGGTGTGTGTTGAGCTGTATCAGTTAGACATGTATGAATGACAGCCTTGATGAGAATGATGCAGGAAATCAATTGTTGTATCGTACATTGTTCAAACACTACTGTTGGAAAGCTTAACATGATGGCTTTAAGTATGGCAGTTAACACTTTTTCAGACTTGGGGAAGTGATGATGACATCATCCTAGCAATGAACACATACTTACATCAGTCATCAGGCTCTTGAAGACCACAAGTTCAGCCTTCAGTCTGTCCACCTTCTCGTTCAGCTCATCGTGGACCTCAGATGACTCCCGGGCGCTCTGAGTGAACGTCACAGTGACGGAATTAAAATAAGACACATAACATGTAAACAAAGATACTATTAGGGTTAGTGGAGTATGCTTAACCACAATTAACTGCTTACTAAGGTCTGTGAAATAAATCTGTAAAATACAGTTCAACAACAATTTGTATACTGCCGTAAATCTTTATAACAAACATATTACCCATTCAGGAAGCTAAAAGACAAATGTTATATATTTTCAAATGGGTTACTGTTTAACTTTAGATCAGTACCCAGAGGTCATAGTTTATTTTACTTTTCATATTTACATAACTAAGTTTGATGCAAATGTGAGCCTCTGCTGAAAGCCAGAGCCCTAAACATGTAGAATCTTTGCATGTGTGTGAACTGAACATACAAGAAGGTAACACACATAGGTTTTGGTGAATTATGTCCGAGAGGCTAAAACTGAATACGTTTAACATTTTGGGAAATATGCTAATTCTCTTTCTTGCAGAGAGTTAAATGACATGATCAATATCACTTTTATGCCTCTATGGTAAATATGAAGCCGCTTAGCTTAGCTTAGCATATCATAAAAACTTGAAACAGGAGGAAAAAGCTAGCCTGGCTCTGACTGGAGGTAATGAAATCCACCTACCAGCACCCCTAAAGCTCACTAACTAACATGTTATATGTTGTTTGTTTAATCGGTACAAAAACCTAAGTGGAAAATTGTCAAGTTGTGGTTTTACAGGCGTTTATGTGCCAGACTATTTGTTAGTCAGGCGCAGTGCTTTCGCAGAGTCTTGTCGTCACTGCAAGGCTGCCAGGCAACCAGCAGAGAGTCCAGGAAGTTACTGGCAAGAAAAAGACCAACGCATAACCCCTCGTAAAACCACGTGTCATTTTTACACTCGCTGGATAGGTGGAAAATGTTTCCATTGGACAAATCCAGGCTAGCTGCTTCCCTCCGCTCCCAGTCTTTATGCTAAGCTAAGATAACCAGCTGCTGGATGTAGCTTCATATTTACCGTACAAACGTGGTAAGAGAATCAATCTGCTGATCTAACTCTTAGCAAGAAAAGAAATAACTGTTTCCCAAGATATCAAACTATTCCTTTAAGGCCCAACTTTAAATTCTGTCTTCCAAAAAATCAGGGTCATCCTCATCTATACTACATTCACAAAACTTTTAAGACTTAAAACACTCCACTGGTACTTACACCTGAATATCATATTCACGGTCCAGCCTCACTTTTGGTTTTATAAACATGACCATAAACCTAATTTTTAAGCCCTCTGACCCTTGTCACTTTCAAGAAAACTAGCTTTTGTTAGGAGCTTGCTAAATAAACTATTCCCATAATTCCCCACTAAATGGATGGCTATCCTATTTAGCTTTAGTAAACATGTGCTCAGCAGTTTGAAGACTGAAAAACTGAATGACTAAAAGGATGACTAACCCTGTTGGCTTTCTTCTGTCACTAGAAGTGCCAGTTTTTGCTTCTGTATTAAGTCAGCACATGGTAACAGCCCTTTGGCTCTGAGCCCTCAACAGTAAATGGCTGTTTGCTCTGAATGTACTATCTCTGAACAGATTTCCAGCTCTTCCATACACAGCTACATCTGCCTGTGTGCTCTAAAAGGTTAAAGCCCCCGGGGGGATGGCACTCCACCTTTCTATCCGGGGTTTTGCTGACCCAGAATCCAAGGCAAACATGCATGCTGTCACTGATTGATTTGTACAAAAGCAGAGAGAGGGAAGGATGCCAACTATGTGAGGTACTCACACCAGCTAGGACGTTGTATGACTTGTGATATAGCCTCAAGGTGTGACACTTTAAATTGATTTTGCCTCTACATCTATTTCCTTTGCCTGCTCTAAACAGAAACATAATGGTAGACTGCTGATGATATTTTGATGTTTATATTTATATATAGGCCAATAGACTCCTCCTGATGGGTTTGTAATATGTTTTTTCTAATCTGACACACACCCTGCTTGCTGTAGCTGCTTGTAGTCCAGCTTTGCTGAGTCCACACTGAATACACCACCATAAAGAAGTGAGCTATATATAAATGTTTATGCATGTGCTGTAGTAGTAATTTTGAAAATGGATGTGTACACACGCTTTTTCCTCAGATTTTATTTGTGCTCCTTGTCTGCATGTGCTAAATGACCATTGGCCAGACTTTAAATAGCTGTTCATAAATGTGTTTGTGGAATATATTTTATTGTTTATGTGTCCCAACCTGCTGCATGGATTCCACTGTGGACTCCAGCTGCTCTCGTTTGGACAGCTCCTCCTCCCATCTGCAACACAGAGCACAGAGATGGGTCAGTTACTGCTGGACCTGGTCCCGTGGGGGGCACTAGACAGGTTAATGGTATTTTTGTGGGGATAATTCTCCCGTCTCTGATTACAAAATGCCCTTGACAGTGTAACCCCCCACCCCCAACTTTTGTCTCCTTCCTCCTTTGTGTGGTCATCTTTACAACCCCAACAAAACCATAGAGAGAATGGACATTGCTCACGAATAGTGTTTGAACCTTTGAGTGACTGCAAATGGACATTTACGTTTTAACACACCTAAAAGGGTGGAGTGTCTCTGCTGCAGCCTGAATTCCTTCATGCTAACTGCTTCTTTCCTCATGAAGTCTCAGGACTGGGGAATCTGTTTACAAGATCTCACTGCCTACAAATCAAAGCAAATGAAAATCTTTATTCATGCTATTGACAGAGATAAAACCTACAGAGATGGAGATTAACATGTACTAATGCTACCAACACTTGTACAAATCCATTAGCATTAATTCCAACATTTACTGAAGATATGGTAGACTGAATTCATCATATAGTCGCCAGTTGGGCAGATACAGTAAGCCACACTAAAACAAGCAACTCAGATTATTGGTTTAGTCAATTTGCAAGCAATATAAGATGACCCATGACTAAGAGTCTACAGGCATGCTAGCGGCTCTGTGAGGCTGTATTTAGGCACAGCTGTGATTTAAGATAAAAGCTAATGTCAGCATGCTAACATGCTCACAATGACAATGCTAAAATGCTGATGTTATGGAGGTATAATGTTCACTATGTTAATTTTAGTTTAGCATATTAGCATGCTGTAGCAGCAGTACAGCTGAGGCTGATGGGAATGTCAGGGGATCACCGAAGTGATTACAATCCATCCAGAGGGGGACATGAATGTGTGTACCAGATTTCATGGCAATCAATCCAACAGTTGTTGAGTGGTGGACCGACCAATCGACGGACGAACCATGCTGCTAGCATGGCTAAAAATAAAGTGCCAGACCCCCCCATTGGCTGCAAGCCATGATTAGCAACACAGTTCTCTTTCCCTTTCCTAACAGGTCATATTACTCATCTACACCATGGCAGCTATGTAAAAAGAAAATTAGGAGCCTCTTTAATTGCCTTGCAGTATGTATTGCACACAAAGCACAGAACACTCCGCCTGCACTGCATCAGTCAGTTCAGCCTGCTCCTAATACACACTCATCTTGTTCCCTGAGATATGAGACAGGCATGCTGAGTCACGGATGCTTCCAAAAAGAGAGTTTGAGGCTGTAAATGGATGAAGAACTCATTCAGTAATATGAAGTAACCGCACAGTGTCAGACACTCATGTGACGATGAGCCACTGTGGGCCACATGGACGACGAGGGGGTGGGGGGTGGGGCGGTTCTGTGTGTGTGTGTGTGTGTGTGTGTGTGTGTGTGTGTGAGAGAGAGAGAGAGAGAGAGACTGGGTGTGTAGAGATGTGTGTGTACTAGTGTAAGTAGTGACCATATATGTTTACTGGAAGGGAGAAAGCTGACATCTGATGACCACTGCTGAATTCTGGGACATCCATGTATCTTACCCATAGCCTCTACTATGGAGAAACACAAACACAGCCAGAAGTCACTTTGGTATCACAACATGCGTCACTAGAGATTCACTTTCTCAACAAAACTCAGCCTTTTTTCCATTCAGGACCCAGTGAATGTACACTGTCTAATTAGAGAGAAGTATTCCTTTGCAGGGCGTGCCAGCTTGCACTGTGGTTGAAGCCTTGTTCTAAAAAACGCTGGCATCGCTGCTTTACTGTGTCCACAACACTCCGCCTGTCTGCCGCAGGACTCTGGCTAAGGTCGTTGGAGTTCACAACTGCATCACATCATCTGCAGACACAAATCCGTTTCTCACAGCATCTGCATCACTTGTGTTGTCACTTCCTGAAAAAGCCCACCACGTCCTTTTCTTTAATACCGCGGGTGATAACTGGACAACATGATTAAATCGACCTACTGACAGAGGGAAGGCCTCTGTGTCAACAATATGTCAAGGCTATTTATGTAATCTATCAAAGGTAATGGAATCATTGACAGAGCTAAGCGGCAGCTGCTTCCACATTATTTGGAGCAGTTACAATTCAGCAATCCATAAAAGTCAAATGGAAAACCACCGACTGTTTTCAAGCATCCAGATAAAAATGGCTAATCCAAACAAAGACGACACCACAGCTTAGCAAAAGTATTCTATCTGGCCTCTCTGCCATAGCTGTGGTTCTGGTTTTCCTGTGCCTTTTGGTGTGACTCAGTCAAACGAACACACCCAGAGTCTCCTTACAAGGACAGAGACAGCAGGAGGGTTGGAGCCTGTGGCAACTCATAGACATCTGTTTATGCTAGATACCTCTTCTGCAATCTTGCTCTAATAAATAAAAAACTGTGTGTTACAGATGTGTTAGTTCAGCCAACAAAGCCAACTGGAATTGCTGCAATAAACTGACTGGTTTCTTTTCCATTTCTGGGAAGCAAAACTAAACGAAAATAGATAGTAAACAAAACCTAAATTGAATTATGGAAGTTTCTCAAGAGCCACATAAAGATAAAGATATAATTTTCATTGAGAAAATTTAAAGCCCTTTAAAGAATGAATCATTTGCATTTTGTTTTTGTGTTATTGCCTAACTTTTCTTTTTTCCAATCTAATAATGAACATAATGTAAATGTTTCCTTAAATCAGTATTGCATGATTTACTACAGTAGCACTCGAGTAGAATTGTTCAAATGAAATGAATGAAAAGAAACAGAAAAATTCCCATTTCAGTGGATGCAAACTACATATTGTGTGATTCATGAAAAATGGTGATTTAAGGGGATACTGCAGTTCAATAATGAGGGAGAAAAATAAATTGTCTCACATCTAACAGACATTTTCTCATATAATTTTTGTCTGTTGAACAATAGCATTCCTGCAGCACTTGCCAACTAACACTCCCTGCCTTGTGTGGTATGTCTGGGAGTTATGTTTGCACGCAAGCTGCCTGAATGTTTTCCCATCCCTGTGCCTGCGGATACAACATGCACACATCCATATCTGATTCACTGATGTTCTTTGTGTTTGATGCTTTTTAATGCCAAAGCTCATCATGATAGTTTTATGACACCCATAATGACTTAATCTTGAAGGTTGATTTATCTCTGCCAGAATCAAAATGTTGGGAAATTATATCTTAGGAGGTGATTATCAAATGATAAATTATTATTTTAATGATCAAATGTTTATCTGATGTTCACAGTGTGAGCGCTATACTGTTATGCAACTGGCGGTAAATACCAAAGGAGCATGGAATATGCAGTAAATACCAAAAGGAGCACAGGGGAAAACTTTGAGGTGGGGTTGCGTATCATTCCACAAAACCTCTGTTGCTCATAGCAAATAAAATTTTTAATGAGACAACACCCTATTTAAACTATACGGTGTACTGGAAAATGTTACTGAGTGGAATTTTTCAGTAACCAGACATCAAATTACAAGCTTAAAAACTGATCCCATATATTAAAGCAGATTACCCCTTAAACACATGCCTTTAGACCTTTACTTTATTACTTCTAATTAAAAAAAGAAAAAACAAACAAAAAAACTTTGTGCTTCACCCTCTCATCCTTGGTCTCATCCTTCGAGCTCGGGTCCTCTACCAGAGGCCTGGGAGCTTGAGGGTTCTGCGCAGTATCTTTGCTGTTCCTAGTACTGCACTTTTCTGGACTGAGATGTCTGGTGTTCTTCCAGGGATCTGCTGTAGCCACTCCTCCAGTTTGGGGGTCACTGCCCCGAGTGCTCCGATGACCACGGGCACCACTGTCGCCTTCACCTTCCAAGCCTTCTCCAGCTCTTCTCTGAGCCCTTGGTATTTCTCTAGTTTCTCATGTTCCTTTTTCCTGATGTTGCCATCACTTGGTATTGCCACGTCAACCACAACGGCTTTCCTCTGCTGTTTGTCCACCACCACGATGTCTGGTTGGTTCGCCATTACCATTCTGTCAGCCTGAATCTGGAAGTCCCACAGGATCTTGGCTCTTTAGGCGGTTGGCCAAGGCTTGGAGCCTTTGTTTGGCAGTTTCGAGTACTTCAGGTATGGGCATCTGGTTGTACCTCTTGGGTACTTGTTTTCTCATTGCACCTCTCTCAGCCTCTGTCAGCTGGCTCACTTCTCTCCGTGCCTCCTTTTTAGCCTCCAGTCTTCGTTTCCATGGTGGGTACTGTTTCTCATGGCTCCCATGGTTGCTCTTATAGCCAAGCATCTGAAGTGTATATCAGCTCATTGGTTTCAGTGATGGTTATGGTAGGGATCGCACTCAATGCTGCACTCACATCTTCTAGGAGACTTTCTGATGGTACTTCACTTAGCCGTTGTAATTGGCGTCGGGGTTGCCTTGCATTCATTCTTGCCATGATCTTATCTTTCAGGTCAGTCGCTGCCTCGTTCAGCGTGATTGCACTTGTTGGGGCTTCGTACCCAATCTCCGGTTGAGGGGAGCCAACGGCGGCTCTCCTCTGACCTGTTGTCCTGGCTCTCCCTTGCCGTAGCATTTGTGTTGTATCAAGTCAATCTCAAGTTGTGATAGCAGTTGCCGCTTGTGGATGTTGGAACACTGAGCTACTAGTTGCTTCGCTGTAAGCGTTGATTGTGGGTTTCGAACTAACCATTCATCCCACATCCTCTGCATTTAACCCCTCTCACTAGGCTGGAGTAGTAGCATTCCAACAGAGCCTTGTTATCGCATCTCGCCCATCTCCGTCTTGTTCCAGTAGCCCATTTTTCATCACGGTGCTCTGGTTCCCCAACACCTGATGCAGACCTTGTTTGGCTGGGCGACATCCGAGCCGGCATCTCATATCTTTCATTGTCACTCATCATAGCATGAGGTAGGCAGTAGCGTGAAGGGTCTTGCCTAAGGACCCACACTGGATGATGGGTCATTGCTCATTACGCTCTGAGGGGGATTCGAACCTGGGTCCCCCTTGTGAGTTATCCAGCCGCTAATCTATATATATATAAAACACCCTCACGTTCCCGCTATTCCTCAAAGTATTTCGTTTTTATAATTTTCTGGTGTCAAAATCAAGTACTCATCCTTCAGCCTGCCTTTATTTATCCATATACCATATATCAATGAGGGTAGGCTAAATAATAGAAACACGTCTCAGTATAATCCAATACATAGAAAAGGTTTCAGTCGTAGTCATCTGGACACTGTTTTTTTTAGAATCAAGACGTTTCGGCTCCCACCACCAATGTTATTAACAAGGGTTACAAGTAATATTCTTTAAATTTATAGATTCATCTGTGTTGTCTCTAAAGACCCAGGGTATATAGGAATGTTTACAAAAAAAACAGAGCATTTATGGGTTACTGGAGGTAACTGGAAACTAATTATTATCATTACAGCAATACAATATTACTATGAAATTATATTATTAAAACACAACGATAATTAGTATTCCTTACCCTAATTAATGTTCAACCTACCTGATGTGTTAAATAATAATAATGATGCTTTACATCTTTGTCAGAAGAGCCTTCATTTATTCTTCGTGGTTCATTTTTGTGAGTATGTTCCTTTTCTAAAACAAGGCTCTTAGTCTAAACATTATAAAGAAATTTTAATAGCGCCATTACGATTCATTCTCATGAGGGCAGGCAATAGTAAAACAGGAAGTGTTACATGATAACAGATTCACGGATCAATACATGCAGGACAAACACCCATTCAGCTCAGGCACTCGTATGAAATGAGGCCACTGACAGCTTTGACAAATCACGCCCGAGAGTCCAGAGCGCACGTGATTCCTCCCATGGATCCCTATAGGTGTCTGTATAATGTCTTCTCTATGACAGCATCATTCCCCACCCTCTATGTGCAATTACACAGTGCACAAGCCGGCGTCTGCGTTTACTTTCAGAACAGATTCTTCCAATAATGTTGGTCAGATAGGAGGAGCGCAAAGGGAAAAAGCATCTGTGGCACAGGGATGTGAAATAGTGAGCAATGTAAAGCTTTCCTGAGAGAGAAAAAAGGGGGAGGTATGACTACAGTAGGTCATCGATTGAATGTCATGATGCTCTGTAATCTATAGCCTCCCCAGGCTCCACAGAGACACACGTGTGGCGTGCTAATGATGCAGTGAAAAAGCAGCTCAGGAGCCCACCGTCTGGCTGCTCAGGGGTCTCTGCTGACAAGACAACGCACCAAGGTCAAAGCTCATTTCATTCCTCTGCTCCAACTAAGTCCACCTCCCTCCCTGACCCCAACCCATATCCATTACACACACACACACATTTGTTCACCATCACCCTCATCTTCTCAAGCCATCTCGTGTCCATGGAAACCGTGCCACAGGACCCTGAATCAGAAGTACGTGCAGATTAATTCCTGGCTCACTCAATCATGTAAACTATGCAAAGAGATGTCGGGCAGGATCAGCGCTCACTGACGGATGATTCCTCTGCTTTATGTTCCACAAGCATGGCCAGACTTAAATACACCCCTCCTAACCCAGACAGGACACAGACACCACCAGGTCGAGCAGGAGGAATATTGGTGCCACCATTATCATTGGCAAACACAAATTTTGATTTGACCTGATGATGGCACTAGATGAAAAGTCAGGGGATCAAAGTTTTTACAATCCATCGTCTGGGAGCCATGAAGGTGTGTACCAAATTGCATGGCTATCCATGCAACAGTTGCTGAGATATTTAAAAAAAGAAGAAAAAAAAAAAAAAAGAAAGTCAACCTCATGGTGGCGCTACAGGAAAAGTCAGGGATCAACACAGACAGTAGGATTCATCGCCTGGTAACCATGAATGTCTGTACAAAAGTTCATGGCAATCTATGTAATGGTTGTTGAGATATTTCAGTCTGAACCAAAGTGGTGGAGCAAACAACAGACCGTCATGTTATCCCTAGAGCCATGGTGCTCGCATGGCTAATAAAAAGAGCCCTCACACGTTATGTCAAAGATATTGGTTAGTTTTATGGTTGAATATTAGTATTTCAAAACAAAAGGCAGCCAAGAAACCGTTGAAATTTGGTCTAGTGGAGAAAAAAAGTGAATGTCTCCTATCTGTCTTCATATATATTTTGTGTGTATATAGTATGTCTTGTGTTGATTGTTGTGAAATATTTTTACAAATGGGTTATAAAGATTTTGGTAGCACATCTTTAAACTTTACAACAGCACATACATAATTATATATATATAAAAATAAATCAGTTACAGAAATATGCAGTCAAACAATTGACTGAGTGGGGGGTGAAATGAATAAAAGTATAATCAATGACACCATGCCTGTTCTTAAGAACCTACTGTCTTAAAAATGTCTCTTTCAATAAACCAGGCTAAACTCCGACCTTCAAGTTGTGAAATATGACTACAGTGACCAAAAAAGGTAAGCTTTGCTATGAAATATGAGGACTGCAACCAAATTTCTGGTCATTCCCTCCCGTTTCTTTATCAGTCTGCAAAGCTCGCCTTTATCTAAAGGCTTTGAAACTTGTTAAAGATAACTTCTACTGAGCATTTTTCCTTCATGGAGTAAACACAGACAGCTTTGATCAAAATCTGGGAGGTTCAAGAGAAAACATTCCTCGAGGTTATTCAACTTGTGAATTGTAAACTTGTCACATATGAATGTATACCTGTTTTTCCAAAGTCACCGTATTACATTAACATTATCTCGCATTATTACACTAACTGGTAATTATTACTACACAATGAGTGTAACATGTTTTCATCTAATGTGACAAATCATGGAACATCTTTAGGCAATAATAACTTTGAACTATGTTATTATATTATCTTGCAATTATTTGCATGAATAAGTTTAATGATAGTTTTAGGCCAAGAAAGTGCAGCTTTTTATTACATTTAGACAAACTGTTACATTTTCTAGTGTTAATTGGTACACACTTGTCAAAGCTCTGGATGTAATGCATTAACTAGCGTTAACTTTGAGGATGAGAGGTTGTATGCACTGGGAAATGTGAGTTTGATGAATGTTCTCGTGTCTTAAACCGGGCATCTTCCTCTTAATTAAAGTTCTCAAACAGGGATAAAGCTTCTATAAGCTTCATTTGTGTCAGCAGATCTTCATGAATCATTAGCAAACTAAAACTTCATATTGTATATAATCTACTGTAAATCCTCACTCACTGCAAGGGGCTCTGAGAAGCAAGTTCAGGCAGAATAAAATATTGTATGACATGCAACACAACAAGGAAACATTAAAAATAAATATAGCCTGCACATAAATGATGTTCCTGACGTTTTTTTGGAACAAGGTGACACTATAACCAACTAATTTACACAGATCAAAGAATCCATCTGAATAGAGGGTTTGGTACAACACCAGTGGATCCTCCCTTCATACTGATGGACTGACAGATAATCAGGAGGAGCCAATGTTGTAACATGTCTAAACCTCCGTCCTGACCGGGCCCCACAACATTGCCACACTGATTTTTCCCGACGATATGGGTGTGAGCTTTACTTGTTTGCACTGCGCACATGCATTATCTAATTGCTTAACTCCCAAAGCCTGTCCTAGCCCTCTTTTCTCTGGCCTAAGGGATGCTGGCTGTCAGGTTAGCTGTCATGGGTGTTCACATGTAATTATCATCAGTTTCTAACTAATAGGTATGACCTAAGAATGACCTGAAAAAAAAGGATAATTGCTTTCAAAGGAGCTTATGCAAGTGTTTCTAATGGCAATTTCTCAAACCGTTAGTGTTCAGCCTTTGTAGGGACATGCAAAGGTGTTGCCGATTGATTTGTTTGTGTTTATAATAGTTGACAGGTAAATGTCTTTGCTGGCAGAACTGGTAAAGTAAAAAGAGTTTCTGTCAACAAGAGTTTCTTACTAACTTCAGAATTACTGATAAGCACCCGGAAAGTGAGATTTTATCACGCAGACTATTTTATTGATTCGTTATATACAAATTATAATGATAATATTGCTTTGTTTTCTCTCTCAGGACTCAGTTAACGCACAAAAAAGGAAAAATGATATTAACACACAGGAACGAGAATTCATTTATTGCTTATTAGTGCAAGTCTGCAGCAGAGGGGGTGACAGAAAATCGGTTTTCTCTGCAGTCTTTGTCTTCAGTCCCTCACTGCAAACTGACCCCACCCCACATCCTGCAAAGCACACTACTGTGCTGTTAAGTTGTTATTATCCTACTGATTTCATTTACTGCAGTCTACATAATAGCTCTGCGCCCCTGGCTATTGACTTTACATACAACAGAATGTAGTAAGTGTAAGTGTAATAAACTGTAAGGACATAACTTGTAAAAACACTTCACTAAAGAGAGACAGACTTATTAACAGTCCTATAATGATGGGCTTTGAGTTGGTTGTTCAGGTTGACAAATGACATGGATTTGTGAAGGTTCCTTGTAAGTGCATAAGAAGAAGAGCACAAACAACGGCCTGCATGCCCAGCCATGTTAGGGTGGAGCTGCACTGGGAGTGACATCCCATTAAAGAAGAAAAGAAGATGAAGTTCACTTCTGGCACAAATCCTCACTGGCCAGGGTGTGTACAGTCCAATTATGTGAGACATAATAGAGCTATGAGACATCACCACTAGATAAATATCTTTTGTGCCCCTGGGTACACACACCTGTAGTAGGATGAACCCCATGAGTGAACATAAAACTGCTGTTCTATTCAGAAGAAATCTGGTTTCTTGACCACAATCATGTTTCATTTAATCACAGCGAACTGAAACTACCGGCCTGGGGGGCCAGATCCACCCCACGAGACAGTTTCATAACATCCCCCTGCATGTTTAGACTGTATTGTTTCCATGTTGAGTTTTGGTAAATGGACCGCTTTTATCCAAGGCACTTTACAATGTGGCTCTCATTCATCCATTCACACACACTAACTCACAACACAGATGGCATGCAAGACACTGACCTCACCTTCAGGGTTCAGTGTCTTGCTCAAGGATGGGAGGAACCAGGGATCGAACCACCAACCCTGTAACGGATGACCCACTCTTGCCTCCTGAGCCACAGCCTCTCCAGTCTTTTATTCTAGAGTAATCATCTAATTTTGTAAGGCTGCAAAATTGATGTTGCAATGATTAATCAATGAGTCAATCAATTGAGTCATTTTTTTTAAAGAAAATATGCCAGAATTCTCATGTTCCAGCCACTCTTTTCTTAGTTTCTTAGTCTTGAACTGAATATCTTTTTGTTGTTGGCTGGATAAAACAAGACATCTGAAGACAGCACCTTGGGCTTTGGGAAATTGTGATATATTTTTTTACATTCAATTAAATGATTTAATTGAGTAAATAACTGACAGATTACAATAATTAAAATAATTGTTAGTTGCAGCCTTAATAAAAGTTGGCTTTCTATTTCACACTCAGCAAGATGTGCTCAACTACACGACTTGTCAACACAAACACCTTAGCGACGACCAACGGCACTTTGATTTACCACCTCGCACCAAACACCAAAATGTCTTTCTAAACCCAAAAGAAAGGTGTACCTGGAGCAGACAGCTTCGAGAGAGGTGCGCAATTGATTACATTTTCATGGAGTTTAATGTGACAGCTAACTGTCTCAGCTGTAAAGAAAAGATGCTGTTCTCAAGGAATACAAGTGACAAGCTCACCTTCCAATTTACTATCAAAAAACTAAACAACTTTTTACTGATGTGTTGTCAAGTGCCCCCCCCCCAAGCCAACCTGGCCAGTGGACCCTGGGTAATTTGACTTTGAGACCCTTAATAGAGTATTTCTTATATTTTCTTCTGCTTAAATGAAGGAGAAAATCACAGCTTAAAAGGATGTGAAGATGGAAAAAGGCTATTGGCATGTTCAGTAAAGATGAACCAAGAAGGCCCTAAACCAATACAGAGAATGCAGTATGTGTGATTCAAATGTTCACTGAAAATCAACATTATTAAAGACCCAATCTGTAAATCTTTATTATATATTTTATATATTATATATTTATATAGGTATATATCTATGTTAATTTTTGACATATAGATGAAGTATATGCATTCTGTGTGTTTCTCAACTGGTCATGATTGAAAATATAGACACACATATAGATACACAAATTGTACCTTTAACATGATAAAAAAATTTTTGCTGCTGTGAGAGCCATAATGAAAACGCTGCCTCAGGAGGTTAAAGCACTCTATCTCTCACAACATTAAGATTTCCAAGGAGCTCTGACATCTGGTCTTCTTTAAGGTCAAGCATGCAAGAACACAGAGACAGATTTAATACCCTGTCAAGACTCTCGCACACCATCTTTCTATTTGGCACATGTATGACATTATATACTGCTCAAACATGTGTGTGTTTGTTTTTAAGGTGTCTAACAAACCAGCATTTCCTCTGGAAGAACAAGCTCTTGAAATACAGAGGTTATTAAGTCAGGATGCTGTGTCAGCACATCCAGGCATTTAGAAAAGGTGCAATAGCTTTTCAAACTGAGCAGGTCTGAACAGAAAGGCAAAGACACTTTTTAAATTATGAGGTATAAATAGGGATTAGGTTCAATGATTATGGACTTAGCAGAAAGATTTACTTGACCTAACAAACTGTATGTCTCCTGCTTTGCTTCAGGCCACAACGGCTGTAAGGCGTAGCAGCGCTTTTCCAAAGCAACCCACCAACCAAACCTACGGTACAGCTCACTTTCCCTATGTAGTCAGTCCTTACAAAAGACAGGTGCATTCCTGCACTTTTAAATATGGCAAGATGCCACTGCTTTCAGCTGTATCGATACCCATGAATAATCAACCACAGCTGCACCACACAGCAGCTCCAGACACAAGCACAGAGAGAACAGCGAAGCACAGGGGGTAGATCACTCCCATCATGGCATCACCCAGATTTTCCTTCCAAATAGATCGATCCTGAGATAGAGAGAGACCACATTTCCATTTTTTTCTTCTCTTTTTTCATCTTTTGCAGATGCCGCAATTGTTGGCTTTTTCTTGTCTTAATAATGGTCTGGGTCCATGGACAACTATGTTCCTTAAAGAATGAGGCTGCCGTTGTTCTATATTTTTCTTATTGTCAACAAATCCCATGAAAACACAAAACCCAATAATGCGTTTATCTGTCTCTCAATACTTTCCACCTTTCCTGCCCTGTCTGTGGTACTTAGGCCCAAGTCCACTGGTTCCTGCTGAAAATGTCAGTCCTTAAAAACATGTCACAAATGTATAGATTCAGATCGAAACAAGCCTCAGTCATTTTCTAAAACAGCAGGGCACTGTAGTTTCAAGCAAACGTTACTCAAAAAGAGGCTATTAGTGCATTTGTTGGGGACTATTTTCAGCTGCAGATTAACAATTAACAATTAACAAACAATGCCTACTCATGACCCCTCACCACAAGCTGCACAGGTCTATGAGCTGTGAGCAGTTCAACACATTTTGTGTTGTAGAAATGAGCTTCTTTTCTTCTCTCCTAACGTATTAATCATCCCAGGACCCCTCAGATTTATCTTGCGACCCCAGGTTGGTAACCACTGCTCTTTCTGTATGTGGGATTCACTCAAAATAAACTACAATGCCCATGTTCATCGTAATAATGGAGGTCTTTGGCACAGAGGAATAAACTATATCCTTGAACATTTCCACTGAGGACAGTCCAGGTTTGTAATGATGATGATATCTACAAAATGAAGACTTTGTCTAAGCAGTAAAGATGACCTATAATAATACTAGAGAGCAAATTCAAAAACATGTTGTGAGCTTAAGCAACGCGCACCACACAGACAGGAAGAGGGCGTAAGAGAGGAACAATATAGACTCTAATCTGGAGCTCAATGGTCTTAGTGAACTGAGCTCTCTCTCTCTTTCTCTCTCGCTGTATCTCAGCAGCAGGGAGTCTTCCACTTCAAGAGGCCCCAGTTCAGTGCAGCGGCTGCGTGCCAGGATGTGGTGCAAGGCTGGCTGGAGGTTGGAGCCTCGGTGCTAGGTGACAGCTTAGAGAAAATCCCTCTAATGAATAGACGGCCTGGATTATACACAGGGCAGATCAGCACGAAAGACAGACAGAGAGAGGCTGTAGAGCTCATCAGCGTTGCTCTTCATGGGGAAATATGATATTTGAATGCAACTTCAATGCAGCCTTCAGCTTTGGAATCACAGTATACCCTCAACCTGTAATTAGTCAGTACTTTAGTACAGCAACCCTGAATCCTACTTTCAAAAGAGATGCTCAACTCTGCCTTTCACCTCTCTTAAGCACAGGAAGAAAAGATCAAAGCTTCAGAAAAGTGTCTTCAGTGAATTCTCATTACATTGATCCACACACAGCTAAATTCAGCTGTACGTGAATTATTCATGCAGGAAGAACATGCCCAGGAGGCCCAGAGACTGTTCTGGTTCACTATACATCCTGTATCGCCCACATTGTGATCCAGCAGGCCAGTTGTTTGGCCTCTGTTCACTGATGGGATAAACAACCAATTAGGAGAGGCCACAGCAATGACCTCAGGTTCAAGTCCCAACCGGGACAGGGCTGGTAGCTAATGTGTCCTTTGCTACACTACAGCATGTATAAAACACCACAGTAAGCACTGCACCTTTAAAATGGCATGATACTGTAAATTATCCTGCTCTCTGCATCTCTTTCTTTCTGTCTGTGTAATCATCTCGATAGCTGCCTCCTACATTGCTTCTATTCCACAGAAAATCATGTAAACTACAGTAATATCAACTGTGTACTGTGCTCTCATCTTTGGAATAAGCAAAGAACTACCCTTATCTTTATTCATACAGCTTTTTGAAAAGGTATTAGCATATTAGGACAAGTATAACTGCTGTCTTTTAGTCCTTATCTTTCTGTCTGTGCAGTAATCTGCATAATAGATAAAGCTGTCTGCAATATCTCTGCACCAACAGTATAACATGTAAATTCTAGACAAATGGGCACTTTGCCTTCATGGTCACATAAAGGTAGCTGTCATAGGCAGCTAGACACAGTTTCTGTCCTTAGCTAACATACGGTGCCTAGCCGACTGTCAAATACGTTTGTCAATGACAGCCACTGTTTTCGTGACCTTTTAAGCACAATTGCATGCTGGTGGCAATTATTGGCAGAGACTCACTGACATCCAAGTGATACATTTTTCCGTGAAGCAAGACAGTGGGGTAAAAAACAGTGTGGATAAGGGCACCGACCTTACCCATCCTCCTTTGCACGGTCATTTGTCAGTGTGAGAAGTATGTAACCCCACTGCCCAGACACTGTGGCACTAAGTGGACGTTCATATATGCTCCGTGTCTGATTTATGAAGCTAGTCCTTGGACAATTGTATGTGTGTGGGTTGTACGTTAGTGTGTGAGACAGAGAGGGGGACTGTGTGTGTGTGTGTGATGATCAAGCACACTTTTGCACTTTTTGATGGCAGTGAATGAACACAACAGTGTTCTGAAAGTGAAAAATCAGATAAAGGAGTTACTGTAAGAATGTGGACTATTCCAGATCTACAAATACATCCAGTAACCAAACGGATGTTGTACAATGGAGAGTAGCTGATTTGGAAATATAATTATGGTCAATTCAGGTTTTTTGGAGCGATGAACTTTTCTGCTAAGAAAAATGGCTAATAACTGTAGATGGTTGAGGAAATATCAGCACACTAGAACCTTATTTCTACTTTTTTGTGACCGTACAATTCAGTCGGAATCTGTGGCTTTCTTTGTATGACAAAATTGCACTTTTTCTACATTTAATATAAATTGAGAAGTTTAAAAAAACACTGTAATTCGATAAAAAAAATCATGAAATGAAATAAAGGAAAAATAAAGCCAACTCATTCGAAAAAGGCACTCAAATGTGATTTTGTAACTTTTGTCTGAAGAGCGAAGTTAAGAAAAGTTGGTACACAGAATAGTTCTTAAGTATTTTCTAAAATGACACTCATGTTGCTGAGAAAGAAATTACTGAAAGCAAATGTGTCAAATTAAAGATTAACTTCATCATTCCTTATTAATTAATTCACACTTGAGATTTTTGAATTGTAGAAGTATGTATTTTATAGTATCAATGATTTCATATTAATTCTTCCTGCAAATTCAAATTGTTCTAAAGTTTATTTTTCTGGTTCTTAGACTGCAAAGGTTCACTGTTGGCATATCTTAAGGGTGATGCAAGTGGATTTAAATTTTCAAAACAATATATACTGTCAGATAGCTACCTAACAGAGTGCATAATATCTGCAAGCAGGCGTATGCTCATTTACACTGCAGTTGTTTACAACAGTGTATTGTTTTTCATTTAAAGGGGAAAATCAGGGTTCAAGAAGTTAAAAACGATCCTGGCTCCTGTACTTTCACATTTCTAGGCCCATATTTTACATCTTTATTGTCCTGGCAAATAGTTTTTCTATTATTTTTGAGTCTTTTCGTGTATTCAAGCAGCCTCTGAACTAAGTTCACGCTACAACTACATAAGTGACTTTGTTACAAACAACAACATATGACAAATCACACCGTTTTGCCTCAGGCTCAGAAATCAGGAAGAGGCATACTGTAAAACGACAATGAAGTAAACAAGAGAGTATTTCATGGTATGGATGCAAGTGGCCAGATCAGAAATGGACCAGTTGGCCATCCATCTCCTTGTGTGTGTCCACTCTCACAAAGCTTTAATAAATCACCAGGGCGATTTGGGAGCACAGGCGGTGCCTCAGTCAAAATTGAGGATGCCTTACAAAGCAGCAAGCGTGACACAGAGAGGAGCGGAGGGGTGGAAGGCCTATAGAGGGGTGGAGTGAGGGGCGAAGGAATGGCTGAACACAAAAAGAAGAACAGAACAGGCATGGCAGGATGGGGCTCGGGGATTGAATGCTGAAACGTGACTATAGTAAAGAGGATTTAGACTGGGAGACAGAGAGAAAACAACTGGGCAGTGAACTCAGCAGTGATGCAATTATGGAGCTTAGAGCAGAGAAGGAATGTGCGAGGCAGTGAAAGAGATTGATTACCAAGATTATTGGCCAACACAAAGAGGCTAGAAATGTGTCTTGTTCCTTACTTCTCTAGATGTAGAAAGAAAATTAAGAACATGTTTGACACTTGTGTCATTAAAGTAAAATGTAAACACACCTAAATAACACCTACAATAACTATACCTATGTAATAATAATGAATAAAACGTATAGAAAACCAGTTTACCAACAACTCAACAGCCACTATTTGGAAGCATAACATATGTTTTATGAGCGAATGTGCAAAGTGCAGTGGCTTTATATATTTTGCTAACTAACTGTTAGCCAACTGAGATGGCTGTTTCAATGTGCTCCCATTTTTGCCAAAGGAGATCCAAAATTTTGGACTTGAGCTGCAGCAGTTTCAAATTTGGCTGCTGTCCCAGTCACTGCCGTTCATCTTCTCAAGCAGAAATGCACAAAAAAGGATATGCTGCTGTTACAGAGAATGACTGGACAGGATATGCAGATTCCCAAAGGAGTGGGAGAGCACACGCATTCTGTGTCACTGAGTCAGTGCACTCGCAGGGAAGTCAGTGTTCGTCACAGCCGACCTCACTGAGCAGACAGAGGCCTGTTAAAATGCCTCTCTGCTTGAATCATGACTGCAAACAGAAGCAGGCGGTTGCTTGGCATCTCTCCCTCCAGTAGCCAGCCAAGCCGGCCAGCAGTGACGTGGGTCAGCCGGGGACGCTGCAGCGAGCCCTCAAGGAAACGCAATTAATGTGACTCAAGAAGAAAAACAATTGGTGGAGACTGAGCCGTGCAAAGGAATTTCCTCAGAAGCGTGTGAAAAAACAGGATCAGTTCAATTCACGATAAACGTCTTTGTGTAACTAAAATGCTGAGCACCCACTCAGCTCTGACACCCTTCATGTGAAATACTATCTCAAGTGTACCTCTGTCACTGTGATGTCCCTCCACTATTCTGTCAGATGGACATCTGGTGACATTTTGCGAGCCACACCCACATGGGAAGCAAAAAGTCACATTGATAAGTCACAAGGTGATGGGTAGAGATGAAAACAGCTACTTGATCACCACCACTCAGCTCTGTCAACCAACTCAGAGATCAATTCTGCGAGTTCTCGAATAATGTGCTATTATCAAATTAGTTGCTGAGTAATTGACTAATCTTCTCACCCCTAATGTGAACAGTGAAAAGTGTTAAAAACCAGTCTATCTTTAAGGGCAAACAGTGATTATGTGTCTTGATTTAATGAAACACTCCATTAGAATAACATCTGGGCTTATAAACTGCTACATCAACATTGAATGAGTCAACCCTTGAACTTGAGTGACTGCAGTGTGGACTACGATGGAGGCTTAAAGAGAAATCCCACAATATTCCTTTAAGTGGATCTGTGATAGTCTATGGTGAGTATGTAGCAACATTTTGTACTTATTTTCACTTTTGCTCTGATCTCTATGTAGCTAGCTGAGGGCAGTGATGACAGGGGCCCAGAAAAGAAAAGGGGGGCCCACAGCAACATTCTTTCAAGGCCTTTAATTCTCTGCTACTCCTCTGCAAATGATTCATATTAGGATGCTATCAAAAAATTGATAGTGCTACTAGGCCTACATATATTAGTTATGGAAACATGCTCTAAATTGCCAGATTGATGGAGGAACTTTCAACAGCACATACATCAACAAACACACTAGTTTCACATCAGTGCAGTCATGCTGACCGGCCTTTTACTCACCTTTTCCTGTACTCGTCCCTCTCCCTCTTGACTTTGGCCAGCACGTTATACAGAGCTCTCAGTTCTGGGGTAATGGTGTCTATTTGGACCCCAACTCCGTCCGGATGCGTCCACGTCACCCCGGGCCCGCGCAGGGTCTCAAAGCGCTCCCCTTGCCTGCGGACGTGGGTGAAACTCCAGATGGTGCCCGGCAGCCGCGACTCGGGACCGTCCGTCTGCACGGCAACTTCACGGGCGTAAAGGTGACGGTACTGCGGTCTCTGCAGAGCTTGCTGCAGCTGGCTCTCCAGCAGTTTGTTTCTCCTCTCCAGTTCGTGGACTTTGGCAAGGAAACATCGGAATCGCAGGTTGAGGGTTTTCAGCACGTGGATGTTGGAGCCCAGGTCGTTTCGCAGGGCCGACCCGGTGGGGACGTTGCAGACCTGACCGGGCGGAGAATCGGAGAAAAACAGCGAGTTCATGTTGGCAAACAGCAACACCGGGTAATCCAACTATGGCTCTGTCTGGTTTTGGATGCAACAACAAAACCCGTTATTCTTATCTCTGCATATTCCTTCACAAATCCCACTCCCAGGCCAGGACGAGTTTTTCCTTACAATGCAGATGTGGCTGGAGACGGAGTGACCATCACTGTCCCTGCTGGATGTTTACCCCGAGATACTGGCATGGACCCCTGCAGCATGGGTGTTCACGAGCAGATAATAAACCCAGAAAGTCCTTTAAGAGGCACCGAGGGCATTATGTTGTGAAGGAGAGAGAGAGGTTTGACGCAGACCGCAATGTGCACCGGCAGTACTTCCCGTCACCCTCATCTCTGTGTTTGCCTTTGCTGTGTCAGGAGCTGCTGATGCTGTGCGGGTTCATATAGCCAGAGGAAGACGGTCCACCTTCTTTCTTTGTCATTCCCCCCGTTACAGTAGCTCTTATCCAGTCTCCATGTGGTGCGGTGGGTCTACAGGACTCAGGACCGCAGAGCCCGGCCTCTCACGGATCATGTTGCAAAGTGCTAAACTAGGCACTGTCACCGACATCAGCCCCTCCCACGTCCCCTCCCCCTTTCCCTCGCACACAGACATCCTGGCTGACGGCATAAATACAAGCCTAATTAATAGGATAAAGTAGACCATAACAACAATGCATTTTCAATTAATTTCGTTTTACACATTTTATTCAGGCATATCATTAAGAGGTTTAACTTGTTATCATCAGCGATGTCAAATAAAAATCCTGCACGCTGTATAGAGGCCTACTGTATATAGACATGTATACGTGCCTATACTGTTCATAATCACCCACTTCATGTATATAAAGTAATCTATAACATTACCCATTCAATATTTATTCCTTTCTGTTACAATTAACAGAAACACTTGAGTTGTATATAAACATTGTATGTTGTTGATCATTGTTGCTTTTCATATATATTTATATAAATGCCTATTTGTTCTCCTACTTGTGTGTACATAATAGTTCTGTGTTTATTTTGACCTATCTTTGTTCAGCTTTGTTGTCCTTGTTTTTAGATGTATGTCTATTTCTGTCTTCTTGTAAACTGTTCCTGGAACTGGATCATTAATCATAGTTTATTTTACTCTATTATATGACTATATTTGTAGGGTATCATAAATTTGTGTTCATATGCTGTAGGGGTGCTGTGTGTCTGTTTTACTTCCATTTACTTTCCATTGCCTTGTAATGGACAATAAAGTTTTTCTGATTTTGATATGTATATATTATAGTTTATATTTTATATTTAGCTATATGCTGTGTATGCTACATATATACCTATATATGCCTACTTGAGGGCATAGTGCTTCGGTATCACCACTATTTTCATAGGACTTGGAGGCTACTTTGTATCACACAATACAGTTATAGGCCTACATGGGTCTTTGAGGAAAATGTATTTTTGTGAGTGATGTAGTGCTCACTGCACTTGCATGTTGTAGGGCCCCCTAGCGGGTTAATCCGCCGATAATCCCCATTATCTTCATCCTGTCATGTTACATTTAGATGTCAAATGAATTTGTAACGGCTCGGCAAGGCTATGAAAAATGTTACTTTTAATGAAAACGTTATTTACTAAAATAAGTGAAATGCCATATCATAATATGCAATTTAATAATGTGGCCGCATGAAGTCTAATATTAATCAGTATATTTTAGGCTATTTTAGCTAATTTTATCTATTTGGTAGCATTGCACACATAAAAGAGATCCTACAAAAAACATTTTAAATGATTTTGCCCGATGAGTTATAAATATTTGAATTAAGTCTATTTTTCTCCCTTCTTTTGTGTTTTGTAGTCAGGCACCACATGGTCAGCTTCACCAAAGAGAAACATTTGGGGTCCTTTTACTTCACGTGTGCGTCTGCTGCTCTGCCATCGTGAGACGAAACCATGCCGAAGTCAAAGAGGGACAAGAAAAGTAAGCAAATATACGTTCAAATTGTATTATGTAAAAAAAGTGGTTAAACTTATTACCCGGTTGCTTGTATATAAAAGATGTCCGCAACAAAAGAAAAGTAACGTCAATTAGGTAACAGGCTAACGTTAGCTTCTCCTTCTTGGGGAAATAGCAGCGAACATACATGGGGAGCTGTAACAGTTACTGATGACTGATATCATTTAAAACTCATAGCTAACTGATTGACTACTTTTCACATGATCTTTCCATCAGTTTCGTTAACGAAAACAGCCAAGAAAGGACTGGAGTCAAAACAGAAATTAATCGAGGAGGTGAGTGTTTTCTGCTCTGGTCTGCTGTTAGCTATAGTTATATGCTACCTGGGGTTAGCTGAAGCTGTTGACATGTCACACTAAATCCTCCACCTGTTTGTCTTTTTAGTTACGGAAATGTGTGGACACCTACAGAAACTTGTTCATTTTCTCCGTGGCCAATATGAGGAATAACAAACTGAAAGATATCAGGACAGCATGGAAACACAGCAGGTAAAGACATAAACCATTTCAATGAATTTAAAGGGGCATTTCACCGATTTTACACATGGAGGTCAGTTTACTAGTCATAAGGAGTACTACTCAGCCTGTGAAAACAGTTGTATAATGTCTTCTGTGGCTCTGGAGGAGCTTTTTTAAAGTCTGAGGTAACCCTGATAATAGTACCAGTGGAAATCAAGTTGCATTAAGGGAATTGTAGGATCCAGTGCTGTTGGAGTTTGACCCATATTAGGGACTAAAAGTCAGGATATCTCAGCCTCCACTGCTTCGATTTTGACCATTCTTTTGAAAAATCGGTCTCTTGTAATCCCCCCAATTTTCTGACAGTTCAACACTGGAGTTGCCCTTTAACTGGTGCCACAAGAAACGATTTAACCGGACTCTTCTATGTTCCACAGATTCTTCTTCGGGAAAAATAAAGTCATGGTGGTTGCCTTGGGTAAAGGAGAAACAGACGAATACAGAGATAATTTGCACAAGGTAGGCGAGATCTTATGTGTGGTGTTAAGCCAGAAAATATCATGACAATCTATTGCAAAGACTTGACATTTTTTGTTGCCTTTGATAATGCGCAGGTCAGCAAATATCTGCGAGGAGAAGTGGGAGTACTATTCACAAATAAAACAAAGGATGAGGTACAAGAGTAAGTAAGGCTTCATTTAATGCACCATTGTTGCAGTGATTCTCCAGATATTGTTCATTATTTGACAAAATGGTGTTCTCTATCCACAGGTATTTCAATCATTTCAAAGAGATGGATTACGCACGGGCAGGCAACCAGGCACAGATGGACTTAACTCTGGATGAGGGACCCCTGGAACAGTTTCCTCACTCAATGGAGCCCCAGTTGAGGCAATTAGGACTTCCCACTGCTCTCAAGAAAGGTAAGATTACAGAATAAAGCTGGCGTTATTCTATATATTTTTTTCTTTTGTCCACAAATCCCACGCAAAGACCAAAATCAACCTTTTGGATTTCCCTACCCTGTCAGCTCCAAATTTTTAAAATCAAATCACAAATGTAAAGTTTTGTTTAAAAAAAAAAAAAAAAGGCTATTTTTAATACAGCTGAGCAATGTAGGTTTTAGCAACAAATACTCAAACAGGAGTAAAAATTAATACACATTTGGTGCTTTAGTGAGTATTTACAGCATCGGGACGGGGTATGTGGGATTTACTCAAAACAAACTACAGTGCCCATGTACATCGTAATGAAGGAACATGTCTGCCAGTGCTATGGTGTGGCTCACTGATGTGTTTTTGGACAACAACGAAGATCTATGGCACAGAGGAATAAGCTTGATCAGGCTCTGGCTAGTGGCTACACCGACAGTACTTGTACAGCCTTATCAGTCAGTAATTTTCCCCCCATTAGTTGGATATGAAACATAATTCACGTTTTGTATCATCTGTTATGAAAGGTGTGGTGACGCTGCTGAAGGACCATGAAGTCTGTAAGGAGGGAGACGTGTTAACTCCTGAGCAGGCTCGTATTCTGGTGAGTTTTTCGCTGTTTGACTACAGAAAATGTTAACCGTGTTGCATTTGACTGACTTTTTTTTTTGTCTATAGAAACTCTTTGGCATCGAGATGGCAGAATTCAAGGTGCAGATCAAATGTATGTGGAACTCAGAAACAGGCGAGTTTGAGAACTGTGCTGGTGAGGAAGAGTCTATGCAGGATAATGAAGAAGGAGATGATGACGATGCAGAATGAAACATCTGCAAGAGCAGGAGCTTGTACACATTGTTTTTAAGTTGTTTTTGCCAACCTTCAACAGCAGAGGGACATTGATGTTGAAACCATTCATCCTGACTGCCAGTGCTGCCCCTGGAGTCTGTGTAATCTCTTTCCTCTGTCCTTTTTTCCCTCCCCAAAACATGAACTTCTGTCCTTCACCTTGAATTTTAGCTTTTGACTGAATTGTTGTTCAGTAAACACTGGTGACTGGAGTCAAAAGACTTAATGATGTCTTACGTGTTGATGCCACTTGTTTTGTCAAGATTTGTCAACATAATGAGAGAGTTTTGTATTGCATGCAATTATTTTGCATTTCAGCCAAAACAATTAAGCAGATACCCATTGGTGTGTTAACCCAACCCATTTTATGTGTAAGAAAAACATTTTGTTGATTTGGGAATGAGTTTTAGTTTTAATGTAACAACCTTAATTAAGGCAGATTCCATAAAAGGTTCTTTTTCCCTGAAAAAATCTTAAGTTTTCCTTTTTACCTTTTATACATTAATAATTAAGTGCTCTTACAGATTAATACATACTGGTCTTCAATTGATTCATTCATAAGAAGTAGCTAAGTAAAAGGGGCTTAGGAGATCTATTTTCTGTATAAATGTGGCTGATATTTGGTTGTTATGGAGATTTTGGCTCTTTAGCGGAAGTAGTTTGGACACTCATGGGCTACGAGGTTCCAGGCCTCATTGAAGGCGGCGACCACTCTCTCATCCAGAGGACCCTCCTCTGCAGCAGCCAGGTTTTGCTGAAGTTGCTCCATACTTGACATGCCAATGATGACTCCATCTCCAAGATCACCCTGCAACAGCCGACAACTTAAACTGAGAAACACAATGCTGTCAAACCAAAACATGGTTTTAATGAGGAATGAGTTTCATTTAAAGTTGTTATATGGTATGACTTTTTCCAGCTACTATAAGCACAAATACAGCCTTTGACTCTGTAGTGTTACAACTGACTAGGCACTTCCAGATGGTTAAATACCATAATAATCGTTAGTTGCAGGCTTAGTTCTCAGTACGTGTTGTATTGTCTTATGTACTTAGTGATGTAAAGTGATATGCTTGACCACTGATTATTGATACAGAAATGACAAATGTGTTTGAATTCTTGAAAGACTAAATGCTGCATGATGAAAGCCCTTTTTAGCTCACATCTCAGGTTTTCTACTGCAGTTTATCAATCTGAATAGGGTGCCAGGGCAGGACCAATATTGGTTCAGTAATGAACATGATAATGATGAAACATAATCTCATGTCACTGCAACTATCCATGCACAGTAGATACCTTAAGTTGGGAGTGGTGGTAAATCCAGCGCATAGCAGCAGAAGTCAGGCTGGGTTTCTCTGAGCCGTATGCTGTCTCCATGGCCTTTAGAACCACATCTATCGCCTGGAATTGACTCTGTTTCCAGTATCTGACAGAGAAGAAGGAGGACAGTCACAATAATTTTTTGATCAGTGTTGAAAAACAGTGCAGAAATACCTCCCTAGCAACAACATAAAACAAACGGCAGTTCCTTGTTGTCTGGAAAGTCTTCACCTGTCCTGGTATGCTGCAGCCCAGCTGTTACCAAAGAATCGTCCTGCAGGCTGGGAACCATCTTTGTCTTCATAATGGTACTTTCCTGTCAGAAGGCCACCTGCAGAGGAGTAATGTCAGAATTGAAGCTAAAATTATCTAGGGTTCTACTATTTATGTCACTCACTCAAAATGAAGGTTTTTCATGATACATTTTGAGAAAAAGTTGTAGTTAATGTCAAAACAAGACTAAGGGTCTACAGCCATGGTAACAGCTCTGTGAGGCTGTACGTAGGCACAATGGTGCTTTGAACTACACTAAATGCTAATGTCAGTATGCTAACATGTCCATGCTAAGTAGGTATGACGTTTACCATGTTCACCATTAGTTTAGCATGTTAGCATGCTAACAGATAGGAATCTTTTTCAAGTATATGGTCATAAACCAAAATAATTAAACCAAATTGCAATGCAATCCATCCAATAATTGAGACATTTCACTCAAAACCACAAATGTCAACCTCATGGTGGCGCTAGAGTCAAAGTCAGGTGATCACCAAAATCATTAGGATTCATCATCTGGGCACCATAAATGTCTAATTTTGTATCAAGCCATCTGGTAAGTGTTGAGATATTTCACAGGATGAGTGAAACATTTGACCTACTGGTGGTGCTAAAGGAAAGGTCAGAAGATCAAAATAGTTCAAAATACATCCAATAGGGACCATGAATGTCTACATAAAATTTCATGGCAGTTCCCAAAAGTTGTTAAGCTATTTCAGTCTGGACCAAAGTAGTGGACTGACTGACCGACCGACTGACAGACAGACAGACAGACAGACAGAGGCATCCATAGAGCCATGGCACTAGTATGGCTAAAAACAAGAATATGGTGTCACATGAGATGTCACAGTGTTCAGGACACACACGATTAACATTACTCCTCCACAGAACATGACAACTATCACCAGTTGTGAGTATCTCCTTTTGAAAGAAACAACTCAAATGGTGTGAGCAAAGTGCACCACAGAAGGAAGATATACAGCACCTGCTAGGGGATTGTATGCGTAGAATCTCATTCCGCAGTATCTCAGACACGGCAGCAACTCTGTCTCAACCTGTCTTGTAGTGGCATTGTACATTCCCTGTGAAAGGTTGTAAGAGTCTAAATTAGGGTATGAAAAATAGTCAAAGATGTCAAATTCAAGTGAAAGTATAGTAAGCAAAGATGGGGGTCAGGAACCTAATTAAAGTGAGTTGGAAGAGGCATTGGGGTCACTTTGCTATAAAAAGGATGCTTAACCATAGTTTCTTTCCTTAATGAAAACTACTGCGATGCTGGATAAGCAGTTGCAAAAAAGTTTTTACCAAGTTTTAGTTTTTCACTCTGACATATACTGAGCAGCTGATTTACTCTAAAATGACACAATTGATTGGAGGTGACAATGTTTTAAAAAGTGCCAGAATACCTGATACACAGTGGGAACAATCCAGTTGTTGTGTCTGCAGATGCACACAATTTCAGCCACTTCCCACGATGCATAGTTTGACAGGCCAAACTCCTTGAATTTTCCCTGAGAGCGATATTTTAACATTGAATCACAGTTTAATAAAATATTGTCAAGTAAGCAGATACTTGACAACATGATAGGTACGGTATCAACTGATTTTACAATTTATACATTGTGGACAGATATGTAGTTATCTTTTTGGTGTGTTGTGTTACAGGAACGGTTTTAGCAACATGTTTGGAGTGATACCTCTTTGTGGAGTTCATTGCAGGCCCTAAGGGTATCCTGGATGGGGTTTTGGTGGTCAGGGGCATGGAGGTAGAAAAGGTCCACACAATTGGTCCGCAGCCTCTGAAGGGAGGTTTCCAGCTGAGAGCGCACACTCTCTGGCTTCAGCGTCTTCCCATCCCAGGGGTTGGCCTTGGTAGCTAAGCTTACTGTGTCACACAGAAACGTGAATTTAAAGTATGTCATTTACAGGTTGGTTTCAGCGAACAGAACTGTGGGTTTTCTTTTTTGCATAAACATGGAGTTCAGACACTATGTGAATTTATACAAATTATCAGAATATTCAAACAAAACATTCAAACCAACCAAATAAGCTACACATTTTGCTGGAACAAACCTGTAATCAAACAACGGCCAGAATGATGGAAGTATATTTTCTGATTTAAAACACTGACTTGAGCTTGAATTGATATCTTAATGACTCTTGATATTATATATAGTAATATTAAGAGTCTGGACTTGCCTACAGGTTCTTTAGTCCAGTCAACAGTCACACCAAATCATGATAATGATGATCATAAAAGTACATTGTTAATATACTTATTACTTTCCGTGTTTTTATTTTTATACTATCTTTGTCCAGCCTCAAACAGGCTCCAGGAAGTGGTCCAACATGCAGTTTTTACACATTATTTTGACAATATTCCAACTTAGTAGTCATCATCATGTCCTGATCCACTAATACCACATACAGTACATCAGTTAATGTGACTGTACTATAATGGCAGGTAAAACACTGGGCCCAATGCTGCCCACTGTGAGTGTCGATGTTAATATTGTCCAAGTATCTCCAAGGAGCTGCATGGTTCTGGTTTGCAGAGATCCCCCGATTTAAAACAAGTTGGGTCTGAACTGCTTAGGACAGTTGTAATGAGTGTGTCAGACACAGTGGGCAGCAATCTTACTTTATTTTATTTTATTTGTCAGGGACCCTGTAAACACATTAATCTCAAAGACTAGATATACTTTGTACCAGATTTAGCTATCAGTTACAGTTGATGCGCCAACATGTGACGAAGAGGACACTGAACTTGACATCATTCTTGGACAAGCCACACAAACATGTCCGCATCAACCTGTTAGGGGACCACTGGGCAAAAAGTAGCTGTTGGTGCCCTATTGAACCTGGATCCTGCAGGATGCATTGAGCCTGAACCATACTAGAGACCAAAGGTGAGGATATCCGGGTCTCTGCTGATCTGATTTTCACCATTCCTCTTTTAATGTGTGAGTCCCCCTACTTCATAGAAGGGCAATAGTACCTCTTCAAAAGGTAACTGCTAGCAGAGTTTAATCAATACAAAACCTGGTAAGTCTGCTAGTAGCTACCCAACTCTGTAACCACTGAATATACAAATATTCTAGCTTAGTTTTTTGTGCTGTTTTGTCTTTGTGTGTATGTTTAATATTGACCTGGGAAAGGACTGCAGAAATAAATTACCTTCAAGCTTACTCTGGTACATATCAAATAGTAACGTTAACATTTATGTTCAACATTGTACATGGTCCGTTACAAATAAAAAAAAAATAAAAAATACTAAGTTTTATCCGTGAAAAAGTCACCAAAACACGGCCCAGGGCTGGTTAACGTTATACGTTGGTTACGGTTGTTTTCGGTAGCATTAGTAACTGTTACCCACAATTCCAAACTGGTGCCAAGCAGCAGGTACGCTGTCCAATGAGGGACAGCTTGGTTAGTTCACCTTAGAAACTCAGTTAACGTTAGCAAACTGAGAGAATCCAGTACTTCTGCTCACTATGATGAAGATGGGTGCTTCTGATATACCTGTTTTGGGAAGGTTCATGCCCCCTATGACCGTCTCTGACTTCCCATCCGCGTACATAAAGGCTGTGTCCACCAGGTTGTGTCCCCTTCCCAGGAAAGTCTTCACCATCTCCAGGCTCTGCTCGGCGTCGGCTCGTCCACCGAACGCCATAGTTCCCAGTAAGGAAACCGGCCGTTTAGCTTGAGACGACGACATGTTTCGACGAGCCACAAACCTCGGTAAATGTGTGAGCGCGTCTTTGATAGTGTGACTCTGTCGGAGTGTGCACAGCCCTCCTGTTATTATCCACTGCATGCTACAATACAGCAGCGAGCATGCGAAGGGCAAAGGTCGTGTTGGAAATGTTAGTTAGGGAGCGTCGTAAAGTTACTTAGCCGGTTTAAAACAGAACATGTGCTAAATTATCATTTTACAGAAAAGCTATTTGACTTGAGACAGTGCAAAGTTCGTTTTCTGTGACCACTTCCTGTTGTTTTAGACATGTAGGGTTAGCTATGTTAATATTTGTTCAAGTCTCTTCATTGCATCATCTGCAGAGCACTTGCCATACGAGATGTAGCGTGTAGTTCTTATTTCTAACCACAAGGGGTCAGCAAATCACCATCCATTTTACAAAACATGATCATTGAGTTTCTCCCGCATCCAGCAATGTGCTGTCCAGATATACTGTAGATATTTACCACACAGCTAATACTGTGTGGTAATTGAAAATAAATCTTATTTGGACAAGTGTAGATTGATCCAACAATGGCGTAAACATTAGAATGGATAGTTTTTCAGTGCACCCTAACTAAAGAACCATTCATATGAAGTTTTTGTGATAACCCACTATGGGGCCCCGGGAACAAAAATGAGCTGTGGGACCCTATTAAGCCCCCCAGAGTCTCAGAAACCAACAAGTGGTTCTACACTGGAATAATAACCTATCAGAGGTTTGCTGTAAGTTAGTTTGATAATTTGATTAAACACACATTTAGTTGAAGAATATGCACCATGTAACTATAATATTGACTGAAATATTAAAGGTATTAAAACTAGATTTTGACTGAGGGCCCCTGTATAAGACAGGGCCTCAAGATTAGATTGGGTAAAAATGCAGGAGCCACCTATCGATGTTTACAATTTGTGTTTAGATTGTGTTTTAATAGGGCATATTACCAAACAAATTCATAAATAATCAAATTATCACAATATATTTGCCACACAGACAACCCTTTAGGAAACCCCAGCCAAATTTGGGCAACTAAAGGTATTTGGTCACGATTATAGAAAGGTTGCCTTTGTGATTAAAGGAAAGCCTGCTGACATCTTGGAGTTAAAGCCATTATTTTGGTAGTGCTATTTAAAATAGTTGTTCAAGCACCTCAAGGGGTCTTGGATGCAAGGCTGGATTATCAACCAGGCCCTGGTTTGCTATGTGTCAGTATAGGTTTTGTTAATTTGATTAATTGCAAATTTGTTTGGGAATTTGCACTAGTAAAGGGCTGTGTTTCAAAATCTAGTTTTAAGATTTTAGATTATTTCAGCATTGTATTTATTTGTTTTATATTATTTGTTAAAGGGATCATATGCTATAAAGCTAATTTTTATAGTACTGGTTGTTCTCTGGGCATATAATGAAGCTACCATGTGTGTAGTCTGCTATGTACATGGTACTTGATGGGTACTTGGAGACAACATACACAATGCACAGAAGGTGGGGGGATGAATATACGGGCCCAACAGCAGATTTTTGCCTAGGGGTTTCCAACCAGGTTAATCCGACCATGGGTATGTGTTTTTGGGCCCAGAACAAAACATAAACAAATTAATTTGATTATCATAAGACTCACTTTTGTTGTTGCTCCTGTCTTGTTCTCTGTCCCCACTTTGGCAACGCATATCTCCGATGAGCTCCGACATGTCCGAGAGGCCCTGATCTAATTAAAACACCATGCTTTAAAGCTGGTACCCTTGGAGGTTGCACGGACAGCGTTGACCCGGGACTCTTTAGGGTCATGAACACACATGTGTGCAATGAAATCTTTGTTTGGAGAGCAGTAGTAGTCAGTCCTGGCGGCTGATCCTTTGACCGCACCATCAGCTGTTTGCCCTGCAGAGTGACCTCCCCTCCCAAACATCCTCTGTTACTCCACGGGTCATATCACTCAGTTTTCAGAATCAGAAATACTTTATGTCTGAGATTTTTCCTAGATATTACTCTCCGTGTGCGCTTATTTCCCATCTCCTCGAGCTTTGTTTTCATCAATACGCGCTCTTGGAATTAAATAAACCTCATATTGCTGGAAGGATTACATATCGGCATATACAATGTGTCTATGTAAATATCAGCATACAATACAACGCCTTAATTAGCACATAGCCTATATAAGTCTCAATGGAAACACCATTTTAATTGTAGTTTTTGTCAGAAGAGAAAAGTTTGATGTGACGTGTACAGCTGCTAAATAAATCTGGACCCGAGGAAACCTTTCTGCTTTGTGAGTGCACTTTGCCGACTGCAGGGTGTCTCGTGTGTCTGATTCAGAAGCTACTGAAGCTTTGAATAATAAATGGCACCATTTCTACCCCCCAAACCCCTGCCATCATTACCAAGTCAATGGAGGGAGGCAGAAAGCGCTCAGCCTCCACACGTTTATGCCCGTCAGTCCAACATCTGCAGTGAGGAAGCGTAGGTGAGCGGGAGTTTTCAGTCAGTGTCACACACCAGCTGAGAGAGAGAGAGAGAGAGAGAAAATACACCGCATGTGATGGCTAGGACATTTTTGCAAAGTGTTGATCATTTCCACGCGGAACATCCTTTACGCGCCTTTTAAGTTTCTCCCCGTTGACCGCTCTGGCTTTTTAATTTGGGTTTTTATTAGGTAATTTAAAAAAAAATGTTGTTATACTCATAAACGAGTTTGCGAGTAGGCTAATGCACTTTTTTTTTTGAAACTCTAATCCTAAAAGAAGAAGAAGAAACATGAATAGAGTTATTTTTTCTTTTTTCTTAATATTTATTATTAAAGAGACTCATGCACTGCGTTATGGCATCACCAACAATCTCCAACCATATATGTGAGTAACCATTTATCCTATGTTTTGTTGTTTATAGGCTATTTAACTTGTATTTTCTTAGCACACAGATTCTTTAGGGATGATTTCCGTATGATGTTTTTACAGCCTCACATTTCCTTTTGAAGTTTTTGAGCATGAGAAAACTGCTGGTTCACCTGCACAAGCAGAACATTGTGTCAAAGACTCAGTCAGAGGCAGAAAACAGAGGCTTGTGAAGTTTTTTGCTCTTGTTTCAGAGAACAGCAGCTGGATGACAGATCTATTTTGTAGATGATGGAAGATTAATTTTACTGTGTGCTCTTATTATTGTCTTCCAAGCAGTATCACTGTAATTTATATGATTATATATTAGCTCCATGTGGATGGTCCGTACTGCATTCCTAACTGTCAGAGGCTATTTGTTTTAAGCCCCTCAAAGTGAAGAGACAGACAATTATAACAGGTATTTTAACACCACCCACTCCCCCTCCCCCCGCCAAATAATAAATAAGGAGCTTGAATTATGTGAGAGAAGATTCTCTGTTGTTACCTGCCACTAACAATAAGGTCTTTTATATGCAATTATGTGTACAGCTGGAGGTGATAGTGATTACTATTGTTTATGAGAAGAGCAGCTGGATGTTGTCTTAAGATTCCTGCTGATCTCCATATGCCGAGCCTTCCTGTCTGTCCTTGGAGAGTTACCAAAGAAGTAAATTTTTCATAGATCACGTTGCACTTTTCTTTGTGCACTGCAGCCAATGGTGTGAAGACATCAGTGGCAGCACTGCCTGTTAACCCAGACAGACTTTGTGTAAGAAGGACAAAACATCGCAGTTGAAGGCTTACTGTATTTTACCTGAGGGGTGAAAATGTTAAGTGCCTCCTGTTTCTGCTGACATTCAGTCTCATACATACATGTGAAAACATGTTTGCTCTACTGTATGTCCAGTGAAAGCACTATAAATGTTATATGAATTGGAAGTGGAAAACTGTAGCATGTTTCAGTTTTGTTCATTTATTTTGAAAATGTTGTGAAGTGAAGTGGTAACCCATTACAGAGATTGTGCATCATATGCTTTTGTTTCCCAGTAAACCTGGCTCACATCTAAAACAGTTTGATCTCGTCTGGTTATGATTTTTCTTTTTCTTTTGCCTTTTACATTTTGGAGTGGAAGATATAAAATATAACAGAAAATTCTTGCCACTTTCATGTTCATCCCACCATCTAAAAAGACTTTCAGGTAACAGATGAATTCTGAGTTTAGGTTGAACTACAGGTAGTATCTTGTGCATTGCAGCGCAGCGTTCTGTATGAGGAATTCCCCTTAAGTCTTTAAAAATCAGCCTTACACCTCAGCACAGGTAGCCTATTGCCCTCAGAGGCATTACGTCGTTGACAACTAGAAGCTGCCTTTTGCAAGGTTTGTCCATCTATCTTTGCTGCAACATTTCTTATACTGCTCATAGATTGCCTCCCTGCCATCTGTACATCTGTAAAAGCACTGCAGAACATTTTGACAGCTTAAGTATTTTTACCACTGTTTTCGTTCCAGGCCCAATGTGTGTGTGGAGAGGGAGGTGACGCTGGTCGCCCAGAGGCAGCCATGTGTGCAGGCCTTCACACGCATGGTTAAAGTGTGGAAGCAAGGCTGTGTGGGGCAGTCATGGTGCATGGGATACGAGAGGAGGTGAGTAATACACCTCGTTTGTAGTCTGTCTCCTCTTCCCTGTCTGAAGTCAAAACCTCTGGCTCTGTTCTTATACAAACACTCCCATCTTCATTTGCAGGGGATGTCGTGCTTTGCTGATTAAGCTCTGGCTAGGGCAAAGCATTAATTAATGGTTTTATGTTGTCTCCATGAGTCATGTGACCAAAAGAATTTATCAGAGAGGGCACGATCCTTCATTTAACTCCACTTCCAAACAGTATCAAACAGGATGAGCTCTAGGTCCCTGATCTCCTCTTTCCTCTTACCTCTTCATCTCTCTCGCTCTCGTTCTGTAATCACTGCTTTGAGCCTCTCATGCAGTTAAGTGCAAGGTGTAGCCCCACTTCATCTTGGTTACCAGTTATTTAAGACACACAGGCGTCTCCGCAGCCAACATTCCTTTGAAGAAGTGTCCTGATGCTAACATTTTAGCCTGTCTTTAGTTCAGTTTCAGGAGTTTCTCACTGTGCTGCTCATGCTCTCTTTCTCCTCGTTGTTTACCGCGTCACAAAGTCAAAGGCTGCTTTGAAGGTGGCCAAGACCACAATTACTCGCTGTAAACAAAACGTGTTTCCACAATGCGTAATGACTGTGGAGCAAGGAGAGTGGTCCCAAAGTACAGGGACAGGCACCGTTCTCTGAAGTAGAGTCTGCCAGTCTCACACTTTAAAACAGTGCCTTCAAAGTCTGGGAAAATGTTTGCTGAACATTATACAGCATGTTACTCAAAGGAACACTAAAAAGCGTGTGTGTGTATGTTGTTAGTTCTTGTATTATTAGTTTTTAGATTTGTTTATAACTGCCACTTAAAAGTAAAGTTTTTAACTTAATGTTTGTCATGTTAACAGGACAGCGTACTACACTGCATACAGACAAGTGTACAGGCAGGATTATCAGACTGTGTACAAGTGTTGCCCTGGATGGTCTCAACTTAACGGAGGAGCAGGTTGTCTGTATCGTAAGTATCCTCAAATATCCAGATTTTTCTACTTTCTATGCCTTAAAAAATCACATTTATCAGGTTTTTTATTCATTATGACATTTTGACATTTTTGTTTAAAACAGAATACCAGTATGTGGGTAGGTATGTTTACTAAAAGGCAATAAGTCTTTTCCTGACTCAGCAGGAGGAAGGGTGCTTCAAACATCACCTCACCCTTGGCACAGACCTCTGAATGAAAGATTTTCAGGAAAAGGTCAAAAGGGTCAAGAGGTGCTTTGCCCATCCAGACTCTTCAGCAGATGTTATCAGTCAGTGCCGTGTCCACAGTACTTGTGTTGTTACAACAGTCCCACCGGCTTTAGATGTGGATGGTGGGGAAAAAAAGTGTTGACATTTGCTCTCAAATGTATGCATTGTGGTATCTTGTTCTACACTCAGCAAAAACAATTATGATCTGGGTGAGGTTATGACTCTGTAGCGCTCCTGTAGTTCATGATAGATAGCCTGTCTGGATATGTACTTTTAAAGTGTACATTAAAGCTCCAAATGTCCACATTCCCTGTCTAACTGTGGTCCCATGTTTAAATCTTGGCTCTCATCCATATAGTCATGCCACTCTTCTCATTTAGAGGTGTGACATGGCAGTGCAGGTCAGAGGATTGCATTATGGATATGACAAGCCCATCCAGTGTTTAACCCAACCAATCACAGTCAAGGCTCACAAAACAATACCCATCAGCTCATGGTGGAGAGACCACCTGCTGATATGCACCAAAAGAACAAAGAAAACAAATGAATGTTCCCTCTATAATTCCAATCCACGGCTCCATGTATGGAAAAGTAGTTCTGTTGGTCACGCAGGGGCTGCCAGCAGCTCATCTCCTTGTGGCTAAGCTTAGCTTCACACCGCTGAGACCAAGAAGCCTCCTTTGATGGGATTTTACAGCCAGTGATCCAGATCGCGTAGGCTGCATACCATGGACAGACCTTTTGGCAAAGCCTTCCTGTAAACAGTTTGTTGCCTGTCCGGTAGACTGACAACACTGCCCTACCTGGAACTGACCTGTGTGCTTAACGCCCCCAGTAAAGGCACAATATTCTCTATAGATAGCCCTCTGATGGGAAGTGGCTGGGATGGGGGAGCAGGACAAGATCTTCTGGATGTGCCTGTCATCGGTGTCTTATTATGGCATCTATGCTCTCTTCAAAGAGCTCTTTGTTTCCAGGAAAAAGGTTACAGTATTAAATTATACAAGAAAGCATTACGCTGTCTGCTCTTCAATGAGTCTGGTTTGTTTTAAAACACTCATAAAGAAATGTCTTAAAGAGACATTCCTCAGGACTGCCCAGTGTTTCCCCTCACTAGACGGGGGGTTTTGTTTCTCTTTTCGTGTGACAATGGCTGCTCTCTTTGACGTGAGGCAGGGCTTTTATCTCTGTAACCAAAGACGTCGCAGCGCTTTGAGATGGGACAAACTAATCACCCTTTTCTCTGAGCCATTGAACCAGGATAAAAGGAAGCTCACACCACAATCCTCCCTCTTCCAACTCCTGCGCACTTTGCTATGCACGATCTGTACTGTACCTCAGTCAGCACAATGCAATCTGTGGGGCTGTTTTCAACAGCACCTCCGACATCCAAAAGAAAAGATCTGCTTTGCAAAATGTACAGCTTTAGCAAATCCTCTGAAATCCCCCAAAAGAAGGGAAGATTTGGAAGATGGGGAATGCTTTGTGTTGAGATAGTGATTTAGTGTCTGGCACTTCTGAGGTTTCTCTCTCTCTTGTGTTGTCCCTCTTTCTCTCTCTATCTCTCTGTGTGTTCCCTAATAAAATGTCAGTGTAAGGTAATTAGGTTAATGATTTGTGGTCATTGTGAGGTAGTTGAGCGGAATTAAGGGTCTAACCATGTTGTAGATACAACACACACAGTGACTGGGAAGTGGTTGCAAGTTGAGTAGTTTGTCCTTCCTTTAGTTCACCTGTGTTTCTTCTCTGCCTCTATATCCACTCATTGTACAGATGTTGACATCCTCTCGCAGTCTTGCCGTGAATTGCCTCCATTGTTGTGCTCTCCAGCATTCTTTGCCTAGCATAATTAGTCACATATTTGGAAAAAGAATATACCACAGCACAGCAAACGTCTGGTTATTTTCACATTTTTTTCCACAATTTTGACCCCCTCCCTCTTGTTTTCCGTATCTTTGTGTTTCAGGCTACTATCATCTAATTATGAAGGTTTATGAGTTTTCCATTGACACAATACCATCGATTTAGAGTTCTTGAGCGGTTTGCAAATATCTGAGATTTTAAGTTTTTGTTTCCAAGTTCTGATGTTTTCCAGCATTACTGCGCAAAGAATGCACAAAGTGGAGAGTCAGACTGACACCCTGGCAGTTCTTTCAACATGTAGGTATGTTCTTGTGCAGAAATTAGGGCTGTAATGTTAATTTCATTATCATTTACTTTGCAAATTACTTTCTTGATTAATCATTTAGTCTATAAAAGTGTGAAAAATGCCCATCACAGTTTTCCAGAGTCCAAGGTGATGTCTAGTTTTGTTCGGCCAGCAGTCTAAAACCCAAAGATATTCAGTTTACAGTGATATAAAACAGAGAAATGCAGCAAATCCTTACATTGTAGAAGCTGGAGAATTGTTGACATTTTTGCTTAAAAATGACTTCAATGATTAATCAATTATGAAAATAGTTATGTATGTGTATTTCAGAGCTTAGAGCTACATCTATTTAAAGTTTCTACAGTTTTTACTAATGACTTCCACAAAAAGTCAGCCAGGTGACTTGTGGAGGTAGAATGTAGTTTTTGAAAACACGCATGACTTTTGTGTGTTTTGTAAAGACTCCAATTGGCTCGATGACTATCTGGTTCTCCTGAAGGTGAAGAGCTCTTGACTTTGTGATGGCGACTTCCTCCACTTAAAAGTTTGGAAGGACCACTCAATCACTGAGTTAAACCTTTTACCACAGCAAATAGCCACGGGCCGGGTGAGGATGGACGGGGTAAGTTGGGAGTGGAAGCGAGCAGTTATGTTGACGGCAACAATAAGCTTTGTTACAGGGGCTGAGGAGCAGGGACAATGGCTCCTCCAGTTTGTCGTCCTCGTTAACTGCTGAATAGGAACTGGCCCCCTTTTGTGGTGAGAGCAGGCTGGCGAAGGTAGCTACATGTGAAATAGGCCCAGTAGCCAGAAAAGAGGAAATGGTCCTCTGTCTATCCATGGGTGGTCTGTGTGTGTGTGTGTGTGTGACACAGCAACAACTATGTCAGCGGTCATGGGGACCGCATCGTACATAGCTGAACACAAATAGACACAGACCCAGACACAGAGAAACAGACAGAAATCAACCAACTGAGACATAACATGGTGCCTTGTACGCCAAAACAGTGGTGTAATTTAGATTGTTTGGTCCATCAAAATACTGCCTCTGGTTACACTGACGTATTCCTTTTGATCTAATGAGTAACGAGTAGCAGAGGTATTAAGGTCAGCACAATACTCATAATACATAAATTGAAGCAGCCACAAGTTTGTGGGACTACTCTCAAATATTAAACTTGACGTCTGTTAGTTGCTGTCCGTGCTAACTGGAAGAACTTCTAATGGGAGCAGATTGTAGAATTACACTTAATCTAGTATGAGTCTGGTAAGCAAACACGGCTCTCAAAGTCTTCAGACAAGAAGTAGACCTAGAGCATCACATGACATTGCTGTCCAGGTGCAGATGTGGGTGTGTTGCGGGATGGTGAATGTGGCTATGCGGAAATAAGTCGGGCTAGCCAGCTTGGTCAAGGTATAAACGGATGCTTGTTTTTCAAATTAGTGTTCTCAAATGCTATTGAACTGCTGCTGAATTATTTTGCTAGAAGAAAATGCCTCTTCCTGTTCCTTTTAATGGCGTCCATGCCAGATAAAGGCAATATCATCAAGCTGCAGGCATGACGAGCAAATGCAGTTTTAGACAGACATCACCAGAATCACATTTTTATGCTGGTTAAGTCGGAGATGGTTAAGTTTAGGTGTAAGGTTAGAAATGGTAATAAAGTACTTACAGCAGGTACACATTAAAATGGTGTTCAGTCCTATGACACTGTTGGGTGGGTGGACAATGAAGGAGGCTGCAGAAAACACACAATATGTTCAACTGGCTTGTGCCCATTTTGCATGGAGTATACTACCACTATATGGCACTACATATACTGTATGTTTCCTGTTTGATCTGAGTGACATGTATGCCATTATCATGTCTAATCCACATCTCTGTTGCATTCAAGTGAGGAAAAGAGAGGAAATGTACAATGCAGTGTGATTTAAATGTCAATATTCTCATCCACATATTTGGAAATAAGAATGAAAATATTTCTCTCACAGGAATCTGTATAAGATAGACCTACAGTATGATGTTCGGTGCAACAAATATCCCAGATATTTTATTTGCTGGGTCTTGCATACTAAGACATTTTTTGCTAAGCATTATTGTGCCTGCTTTGTGAAACTGGCCTAGTGTCTAGTTCAAATGGTATTTAAAGTCTTTCTGAGCTGTCAGAGGTCATCTGACATAGCAGGCCCTGGTTTTCACACAAACTCTTTTGAGATGACACATTCCTCTGCATAGCAAAACATGATTTGTTGCCTCAAAATACAGTACTCTGCTCCGCGCTTATCAATTATGGCACCAAACGGAGCCCTGAGCGCAGGCCTTTGTGTCTGTGAATTGCCCTAAATGTGGTCTCCCTCTGGGTCACACTCTGGGGGTTAAACAGAACGACGGAGCCTAAACAAACACAGGGCTGCCTCTGTGCTGATGTGGTCATCCCCTTCAGAAGCTGTAAGGGTGACACCTGCTCGTTGGTTTTCATTTTTTTGGCGCGAGTCGCTGACCCCTGCTCTTTCTCTCTCTACTTTTTTGGTATCTGCTAATCCTCTCAGAGAAGGTGTCTTTGTAATAGAGTGGAGGCATTCACAGCGACAGATGAGAATGAGTTTTATGCCACGCTGCATGCCACATTAAGGAATTATTTCAGGGAAGATTAAGCAACGTAAGGGGCTCAGGAAGGGGGCGGCCCAAAAATGCCCTGGTTAGCTGCCAACAATCCTGTATGTCTCACATCTCAGAAGGGGGAATGTACATTCCCCTTGTTGTCGCTTAGCCATGCTACCCTGAAGTGACTGAGAGACATCTGACCTTTTACTTTGTTGCTGGTAATTTAGTTAATTTAAAGCATTTTTACCACAATTTAAGAATGTCTCATTAATTTGATCTCTCCCAGCTGGTGGTAATATACTGTAATTGTACTGAAGAATTTGGATCTATTTGAGCAATTAAACCTGACCACTGAGTAATGCTTTTTTTCTGCTCGTCTGTCATCTGTAGCTTTCACCACATCAAAATTTCCTCACATTAGGTAATCACAGAAGTGGGGATAACTATGTAACTGTATGTTGAACTACTACAGTGTATCATAGCTTCTGTAGTCACACGGTCTTGAGGAACTGGAAGTCATCATGAGCAGATAAGCAGTGGTGAGATGGTCTTCCTGTTGGAGTAGGATTTCATTGGCTTCACAAATAGGATTTTGGTCTATTAGGTTTTGAGCAGAAGAACATAGATGTATTTGAAAATGTGCATCAGTTTAGTGAAGCTAGACAACAGTAACAAAAAAAAAAGAGACAGTCAAGATGTCTGTTTTAGGCTGTGTTTGTGTGTGTGTGTGTGTGTGTACAGTATAGTGTGTGTGTGTTGTAGACTCCCTGGATGGTCCAACTGTTGAGCAGGTGTCTGAGGATGGGGCCAGATGACAGGCGGATGTTTAGGCTGAGAGACATGGATGAAATTACTGTGGCTCATCTGTGATTATCAGAGACCACTTCTTTATGTCTGGGAATGTTATGTAATTCCCCATCGCTGTCATGATACAGTTGAAGCCACACTGTAGATATGTCAGCTTATACTTTCACACCTTTAAGCATCTTTTCCTTTCCTCAGCTGATCAGTTGTACTTTTAATTGTACCTAGATACATTTAGATACAGTGTCTAACCTTACTGAAAAAATGGCCATCACAATTTCGCAGAATCCAAGATGATGTCTTCAATTAGATTTCTTTTTCTTCAGAAGGCAAAGCAAGAAAAGCAAATATTAAGATATGAGAAGCTACAACCAACAAATGTTTGGAATGATTTTCTTGCTAATTGCTTCAGCATAGTAACAGCGGGTTCAGTTGAGACCTTAATTGTAATACAAGAGGAAATTGTAGCATAAAAACAGAAATACAGAAAACACAATACGACAATTGAAAGCATTAAAAGTGCTGGTACTATATACACGATACAGATACAATAATAGTTTCATGTGATAAAAGCAAGAAAAACAATAAGAGCAGGGATCAGATAAAGTTCAAATCAGTAGATTGGGGGCAAGCAGAAATCAGTCCTGGACACATTGAAACTATCACTATGACCATATATGGCCAATAAATGGCATCAGAACCGACAGCGCCTGGTGTGATGATTGGTCACGCCGCCTCTGGTTGGATTAGATGGGCAGAGAAATGCATATCTGGCAGAAGATGCACAGTTAAACTGGCTTCCAGAGGGTTTTTTCACAATCATCTGGGGGAAGGATTGGCATCTAAAATCCTGTTGTGATTAGCTGGACCATGTTTTTTTTCAGTGTCCACATGTTGCAAGTTGGGCAGAGCAATGGCAGACATCAATCCTCTGGACCTGTCATCACTAAGCACTGTACTCTGCTCAGGAGAGTACAAACTACAGACCTGGCTTAAACAGCTGTGTCTTACTTCACAGGCATATTAGCCTCGACACAGATCAGATAAGCATACAGCCCGGGAGACATACGTACTGTATGTGCACACACAGGAGGAGTGCCATGATTAATGTGAGTGTTGTGTGAGTGTATGGAATGTGATGGTGCACCTCTGAGGTGGATTCACATGTTCTGAGCTACCTAGTAGCTCTCACTGTTGAGGCGTCCTGGATTCTTTGAATTTCACGTCTTAACGAGTGAGAGGAGTTTGAAGGGATTTAAGGATACAGGGCCGCTGGCTCCAAGAGATGGATGAGCCACGCTCCCCCTGTGGCTCTCTGATTTTATCCCATGACTCATCCATGCAACATCTGTATGATTGCTGTTTGTTACAATGATTTCAGTTAAAGTTCAGTTAATCAAGCAAGGTCATTATCAGGTAAGATTCTCAAACTGCAGGGAGGAGGGCACTTTCCCTTTGAAAGTCAAGATAAGACAAGATGTTGCTGCCACTCATGTTCAACACTCTCATTCTGTGAAAATGAAGTTTAGACATTTCTTTCACTTGGCCAAAAGCCTGTTTCTATGTTCAAAGAGAGCCAAGTGGTGGATTCCTCTTACATTGGTTAGTGTGAATGGAGGGGAATCAAGGTTCCCCTTCAGTCAGGAGTTAACAGGCCGATGATGATAAGGGTTTGATAGAAAGAGGTCAGTGTTTGAAACTGCAGATGTTGAAATCAGCCAGGTGTCTCTGCTCCACTTACTATATATTTTTTCTGTCTTTCTCTTTTTCTATGACCCTGTCTGTCCATATGTACTCGTGCAGCGGTGTGTAGCTACGGCGTGTGCTTCAATGGGGGCCAGTGTCGGGAGCGATCCACCCAGCTTTGTGACTGTCCTGCAGGGTTCAGTGGACCCAGCTGCCAGTATGGTGAGTAGAAACAATACTGCCTGTGTTTCATATTCAGGATCTCTTCTTTTCGTATTTATTTCTGCTCCATTTCTTTGTTTTTTCCCCTTCTTAATCTGCCACTCCACGTTATTAGAGTGTAAGAATAAAATGTTCTATCTTTTGTTTTTATTAAGAGAACGATGTGGTTGCACGCAAGTTGTCTCACTGCACAGTTGCAATGAAGCTATTCTCAGCAACCCATGTCCATTTTCCATCATTGTCAGTGGATGCAGTAGTAGTAGTTTGAAAAATAGCTACAGTAAAAGCAGGAATCATGAAAACTCTTCACAGACTGATTGAAACTTATAGCAGCTTGCCATCTGATTAAAAACACCTTTTTGGCTCTTTGCTGGAGCCTACAATTCTGATCCTTTTTGGTCAACTCTCCAAGCCTCCCCACTGAAATCTGTTTGAGTGATCGCCTTTCTCTACGAGTGAATGAGAATCTCCTCGCATCAGCAGTTGGCTTCTTTACCAGCAGCCCAAGTATTTTATCAGCAACTCCATTGTTGAATTTGAGCTGTTGAAGTAAAACAGTGGAGGATTCTGTTGTTTTTCTGATAACACCACACGACAGGAAATTCCTCTTAGTGTCAACTTTTTACCAGAATGATCCATCTCTCCCTCAAATTAGGCCCTCCTAGACACTACAGACTTTATTACATAAGTCAAGTTCAAACTGCGGGGACAACTGAAAATCATGGTCTCCTTTTGTTACACTGGTCTGACCTGACTTTACACTCTCTGGCCAGCATCCAGGATCTCCAGGTTCATGTCTAAATTACTAACTTCTTTATCCACACATGATTTTCTCAGGAGTTCTCTGGTGCAACAGATGTAGCTTCGTGACACATTTTACCATACTATACATTAACTTCCTCATTGGCTATTATAGGACTTATGATCAAGCCTTGGGAAATGCAGCACTGACAGCCCATCTATATGATCAGAGCTCTCTATAGTAGCTAAGCTGACCTGGCGTACTTCTGATTACTTCATGCTTGAATGAAGGACTTAATCATAACGACAGAGGATCCATGAACACACATGCCCATTGAGGTGCTGCTTAAGACCATTGGTTGCCTTTTTCAAGCTGGTCCTGATTGCATATAGACTCTGTATAAACACCCAGGAACAATCTCATTGGGTTTTAATGCTCTGTTCTTAATAGAAGATGATATATGTCTGGATGACATGTACAGTATGTGTGTTATGTACAATAAGACGCCTGTCCTCCATGATCTTTACAGTAGCAGCTCATAATTCACTTTGATCACAGCTTTGACAGTACAGAACAGTACTGCAGTGGAGTGGCATATTTCCCTGACACATAAGGATGTATTGTGATATAGAGAGGTGAAGCGAAGGCCAGTGCACACAGTGTTGTACAATGCCCCTCATCCTTCACTCCTCACCATAAAAAACAATGTGAAGAATTAATAAAGATCCTGATAATCTCCTAAACCTAAGTACTGAAAAATAAGACAGAGGTTGAACCCTAACCTGAAAATCCTGACACATCTAGTAAACCCAAACGTCTTTCTGGAAGGATAATTTTGTAACATCAATCTGAGGTCTCTTCACTAGAATAAGTATACACTCTTTTATTGCAGTTGGTGCAATAGATTCTTCTATTATGATAATAATGAGTCTTTCAAACTCCTCCGCCCATCAGCAGTAGATGAAAGATGTATTTGTGAAATAGACAGACATGTGCTATTATATGTCTGTTAAGTGACACAAGACAGACAGGGCACAAGAGGAAATGTCAAAGCTGTTGGTATGGATGCTCAGTTTATCAGGAAACTGTCAAAATATTATCACATCAGTATGGGAAAAAGAAAAGAGGAAAGAAAAAAATATCTGTGCTGTATGATTTCATTCATTGGTGTAGTTTCTGTGTTCCTAAGATATACGAGATACCAGAACATTTAAACGTCAAAAATGTATTGGAAGAAAACCCATTTTTATCACTTCCAAAATATATAATTAAATGTAATCAAATGAAAACACATCTCTTCTCTGCACTTTTGGCTTTAGAAAATATACAGCTCTGTCATCCTGTTGCCACATTTTAATGCTTTTATTTATATTCTCATTTTAAAATATCAAATAAAACATAAATACTGGACGATAAAATCTTTGTCTGACACTTGGGTATTCTGTTGTGTTCCCAGTACCAGAAGAACTGTAGGGGTTCTGGCACAACTGTACCTTATTGCAAGGTGCACGAAGGGAAGCAGTCTTGAAGGATCAAAACACTGGAAACACTTGTAGTATTGAGAACAAATGTATTATGAGACACACACACTGTACTATATATATCTATACTGCACTGATATCAGTGCAGACATCAACACAGGCAGGAATACACTCACATCTGTCCCGTTTTTGAGGTCCTGCTTGTGCCAAATACAGGTCACTTCAGAGTCAAGAGTCCTGAGGGCAAAGGGGATAGCTGCAGGCTGAGTACAAAGTGGCTAATTGGAGAAAGAGTAATAACATCATTTCTGGTGAATGACTCTGTTCTCTGATATATAGGTCAGCCATTATGGAGAACACTCTTAGGTGGTCAGGCACAAATCATTTTGTTGTAACTTATCACATTCCTGTGCCCTGGATAAATAACCTTGTTGTGTAGACAAGAGCACGCTGCTCACACAAGCTGCTGTGATAAATTAGTCACTGCTGCGGTCCACATGCTTCACACAGCTGTCAGTCACTGCTCGTTTCTCTCTCGTCATGTTTACATAAAAGCTGAAGCTGCAGTGGAGGATGTGGCTGAGGATGAATGCGTGGAGCTGCACTTCACTCATCATTTAATCACTTTAGATGGTTCTCAGCAGTGTAAGCATTCCTTCGCAGTTGCATGTGGTGATATCCCCTTTTGATGTGGTTCGTCCGTGTTTGTGTATAGCAATTGTGTGTGTGTGTTTATGTCGTTTAAAGGGGCCAATTAGTTCCCTGCTCTCTAGTTGTCTGAAGCTGTCATCTGTTTTGCTTTTCTTTGCTTTTTAGTAGCATTGTGTCTGAGTGACGTATAGACGATAATTACTGTTATGTTAAAATAATAAATCCCATTTATGTGAATGAGGTGACCCATTCACATAAATGGGATTTATTGCCTCAGCTTCATACTTTCCAAACCATGATACTATCATACTGTAGGATAGATTGTTTCTAGGTTGTATAATTTGACATGACTAATGGATACTTCTCAGGATAAGTTGTAACATTTTGGTGTTGTTAATTATTCAACATTAAGTATTTTAAAGCCCTGAAACCCATTTTTTCAGTCACCTAATTCTTCTGAGTGAAGGAGTCCCACATGAATGCAACATTTTCACACAAAAAGGTTATTTTACAAAAGAGATTTTCTGTATTTTGTGTTTTATCTGTACTCTTCTCACTGGATCGAAGTTGGTGGTGCTCGGTTAGAAAACGGTGATGTCATGTACTTACATGCACCAATCAGGATTTAGCAACATTTGAATCAAATCGTAATGATGGTTGTGGAGTTGTTGTTAGACCACTGTCAATAAAACCTGATCAAATTGTCCTGATGAAGTAGATGAGCTGAGTTTCCACATTGTTAAACACTTAATAAATAGCAACAAGGGATATTTATTTCTGAACTTTTATTTTGATTGTTGCTTATTTAGTCATAAATATTTAATGTTGCAGAGAAATATTTAAGACCTGAAACCAAGTTTTCAGGGGCTTTAAGGTTATGCTGCTCAATAAAGAAAAAAATCTAAGTAATAAGTTATAATTTAATTACCCATGAATATAATAAACCTATTACAGAACTGGCAACCCTTTTCTGTAGCCTGATACCTGTGCGTAGGAAGTTGTGCATATGCTTTTGCTCTGAAGTCCTTTAAAACTCTCTGTCATGTCTACATCCAGTGGGATTTAGTCACTTGGTGCCTGATGTACTCAGTATCCAGCCTGTCATCAGTAGACAAGTGGTATCCTCTGGGAACAACAGCTTCCAAGGCTTTTAGACCTCTGGCAGGGCAGATGTCTTCATACCAGCTGACATCTGGGCTCAGCCACAGACAGACAGACGAACAGAAAGGCAGTCAGACACTTCTTGTAACATGAAACTTTACCGTTTTAGTTCAAGAATCTTGAAATATCATTTAAAGCTACCTCTCGTGTCCTGTTCTGAGGTGAAAGGTAAATGAAAGTCATATCAAATACATACAACTGATGTCAGAATCAGAATCAGAATCAGAAATACCTTATTGATCCCCGTAGGGAAACTCTTTGTTACAGTAGCTCGTCTTTACGTCAGTGCACACAGGAGAAAGTACTAGAAAACGATATGATACACTATAAACACTATAAAAACTATAAAACTATGTATTGTGTAATATCTTTATGAGAGTTATTTGAAACAAATATGAGGAGTCTGTGATATAAAAGTTAAATCCTTGAAAGCAGAGGGAACAATTTTCCAAAAAGAAGTAATCTGATATACGAAAATACTGTATTTGTTCCTTTCCCACAGGTTTAACATGCGTTTATTAGGCTTTTGTTTGTTGATCCCAAACTGTGAACTGTTTTACTGAAAGAACTCTTTCTCTGTTACAGTAATTGCGTCTCATTTATTTGTTCTTTGCGAATGATTTCTCAACCATAACCTCACATCTTGGCTGGGTTTGGGGTCATTGCAATGGCATGAGGACCAGCTTGTTTTAGACATCACTCAAGACAGACCGTCTACTGATGGCTATCATCATTATCATTATTCTGTAATGCTTCAAAGCAGGCTCCCAGGCATGCTTTCTCAGCCACAGCCATGTTGTCTTTGAAGCTTTTAGTCAGTGCAAATGTTAGTATATTGTACCATCTGTAAAGTTACTTACATTCATCCACCAAGATTATGGTTGAGTCAGATAAAGCGTCTTAGTCTGATTTTATAGCAATTTGTGCAGCTAATATCAAGCAATAAGTGCTATTGATATTTTATTGGAAAATAGATATTTTATTAGAGAGGTGCCACTGCTGAAGCACAGATGACGTGGGCTATATGTCTTTTTTTATCTTTTTTATTTTTCTTTTAGAAACTTTCATAAAAAATTTTAAAGTTAAATGGTTATTCAATTTTCATTTACCCCCCCCAAAAAACCCCAACTAAAAACAATACCTTTTTTTCCTTTGTAAAACAACAAATCACAGCAAATGAACAATTTAAACAAAACAGATTCTCTTTTACTGTGAAATTTTACTGTTTGTGGCATCAATAGGACATGCAAGTTCTTATAGACCCGACCCCACCATCGTTAAGGGCAGAGATTATTTTCTTCCTATAATAGAAAGATTAACACCCAAGTAGTGAATATGTCTTCAGAGTTTTAGTTAGGCGTATAAACAGTTGACAGAAGCTCTAAATAATGAGGTCACTTATTTCTGTGGAGCTTGTCGGTGCATGACATGAGTCCTCTACAGTCTAGTGGCCGAGGGGCTGAGAAATGGCACAGAGGCAACTGAACACTAAGATCCCATCTGAACAAACACCTCATGAAAGATGCTGACATGTCTGAAGGTATTTCTCATAACTTTTCTAAACCTTTGATTTACAAGTTCCGTGATGTCAGATCACATGAGTCACGAGTCATGAGTTACATAATGAGTGGTGGAAAGTAAATTTACTCAAGTACTGTACTTAAGTACAATTTTGTGGTACTTCTACTCTCACTATTACCTGTTCATGCTACTTAATACTTCTACCCTACTTAATTTGACAGCAAAATATGGTTCTTTTTACTCCCTAAAATTGATTTGACAACTGTAGTTACTGGTTATTGTTCAGATAAAGTTTTCACTTACAAATCACATGAACAACTTATAAAATATATTGCATTGTTAAAGATTAACTATCCAACAGTACATAAAGTAGTTATCTCGACCTTGGCCAACTACAACATTAAAATGCTGCTTAAACTTTAGCAATAAGATAATAATAAAACATCCTGTAAGGGGCTGTTTTGCATAATGAGTATATTTACTTTTGATAATTTAAGTACATTTAGCTCATAGCTGATGCTTTGTTAATAAGTCCATTTATTTTTCACTTGTCAACACAGTATTTGTGCACTTTGGTATTTCTGCAGTTATATGAACAACAATTTAAATGAAGGTAGGAGACCAAACCTAATTTCCTGTGGTGAAGATGTTTTTCAGTATTCTGGTTATGCTGGTTCTTTTTTAGAACAGCACTGTAAAGTTGCATGCTTGTTAGCATGGTTACAAGGTCAGGACAGCAACCCTGGAGCTATTGTGGGAATTCATTGTCTCGTTAATGGGCACTTGTCGAGTTGCACAGAACCTTTGAAGTATACATACTTGAACCAGGGTCGCCTGGTCAAGAATTCAATGTAAGAGAGAAAGATAGCTGTAGAAAAATAATTAACGTATAATCAAAATGTCATGGATCCTTTGTATTGGTATCATGTCAGGTCAAAGAGATGTGGGGAGAGCATTCAAATTGAGACAGTGGGTACTTAACTCTTAAACTAGTGGTTTATATTTTAACAGGTAATCTGATCTTCATACAAGAACTCTCACATCTGATTTCACATTTTCTTGCTGCTTCTGTCTGTCTCTCACTGTCTTTCTTCGTTGAGTTGAACAGATTTTCAGAAAGTTTCAAGTGTCTGGAAAGTGTGTGCTTCAGTTTTTCTTAAGACAGGTATGAGTTTGCGTGTATAGCTGTAGTCAGCAAGGGTGATTTCAGATGTTGCTCTTTGCAGTACCTCTGTTCCTCCTCTAATAGCTGTCCTACTCTGCAATTACTTAAAGTTCAATAGTGGTCTTTCCTCAGACTAACAGTCCAGTGGCCTGTTGTAACGTGCCTTTTGTCACCCCTCCACTCACCTCACACACATACATGTAGACAGTGAATTACCTTAAAGCAGGCCATGCGGGGAGTTCTCTAACTGCTCCATGTTTGTTGAATTTTGATAAATCTGCATATCCTACTACTCACAAATGGGTTTTTTCATTTTACATGTCTGTCATGCATGCAAGATTTATTCCTTCTTAGTCATGGTAACCACTGTAGCACATTAAGGCCAAATGTGACCAAAGATTTTTGGGTTTCATGCCTCCCAGATGTCAAATCCAAGTTAACACTGACAGTGGTTTCATATTTGAATACAAGGCAATGGTGTGGTGTTTGCTTATCTTTTTTTAGCCTTGCAAAGTGGAAGATCAATAGTATTTATTGTATTATTAGTATAACTGTGTGCTTAGTTAAGCTGATTTACCTGACAGTGGTGACAGGAGGAAACACTCTTTGATTTTTCTCTGGCTAAATATATAGTGTATCTGCTTCCTTCATGTTCGGGACTACTGAGGAATGTAATGAGAGAAATCCCTGAACTACGAGTCCCATTGAATGGTTTTTACTTGGATCAAGAAAAACATTTGAGAAACCTCCACACTGAGCTAGCTGAGCACTTTAGCGTGTAAGTGCCCCAAAATGAAACACACATGCATGCCATGGTCCTGACAGTTTCCTTGCCTCAGCATTGAATTAGTATGTGATCCCATCGTGATGAATAGCAGCGCCTCTATCTAGAGGCAGTGATTGGTTTGTCTGTTCTGTGTTACTGTAGAAACATGGCGGTGCAACATGGCGACCTCCGTGGAAGGGGACCCGCTCCCTCTGTAGATAAAAATGGCTTATTCTGAGGTAATGAAAACACAACGATTCTTATTTCCAGGTGATTATACACTAATGAAAACATACTTATATATATTATATTCCATTTCTGCCAATAGCTCCTCCTAAATGTTACATACTGAACAACCCGTAATCTGAGGCTTCCCTTAACCTTAACTTTTAGGTAGCTTGTGAGGCTTTGGTACTAGCTTCTCCTTGCATTTCCACTGTGTTTTACAAACTGTGACATTTTGGGTATACAACACTAATACGGCAAAAACAGGACAGACTGCGTTATTTAAATGTGCTGGTTGGTTGAAGAGTGAAGTTAGCGGTTGTTGAACACACAACAATGTAAAATTATGTGAAGATGAGATACAAGTTTATATGCTAACCGAGAATCCAAGTCCCTGCTGAGTCCGGCACAAGCTGAGTGGTGGCCTGAGATGGCATCTAGCGCCTTGAGCCACTTGTAGTTTTTCAGTTAGCTCCGCTCTGCACATTGTGATCCTTCACTTTTCTATAAACTTGTTTCATCCTTTTAATTTTATCCCTGCATTTTCGGGCTGTGTGTTTGTCTCCAACTCTGCTAGACGTTGAGAAATCTTCTGGTTCACCTTTTTGTTTCCAACAACTGATTCCTGCTTGCCCCACCCCCAAATACTAATGAGGGCTTGGACATCTTTGTTTGTCCAACAAGCATTCTCTGTTGTTCCTCCTTTTTAAAGTAGTGGTTGTCCTGATTGATGCTGATGTAGTAGTGAAATGGGGGTTACTTTTGTGTTCATTGTAGTCGTCTTTTGACGTGTTTTGACGACACATCTGTTTGGCCAGTCATCATTAGCGGCACTGCCAGCAACCCCTGAAAGCTGGAACTTTTAGTATCATGTCCTGAGCAGCGCCGAAATTTAAGTCCAGGAACTCATCCCCAAACAAAAACAAATCCGTAAAAAAGTGACTATGCTTTCCGTTACGTTTTAGTCCCTGCAGTGGGAAAGGACTATTAATGCGCTACTGATTGACAGGTATAGCACCATGATATTTTATACGCTCTAATAACATAATTAGATTACAGATTAAGTAGCTGTGACCAGTTCAAATCCACTTTCATCTTTGGCAGCTACATGATACAAAAGATTCCAGGAATATCACACCTTTCTTGTTTTCTCAAACTACTGTACATAAGAACTGGAAACTGTTGGCTGGATTGAAAGACTTTAACACTTGCCCATAATTCAAACGATTATCTTTTATGTTGATCAGCTACCCAGAGCTAAATATTAGCATGAAAGACTGTAAAGCCATGAGATTGTAAAGTTGTGAGATGCCCAGCTGCAGCAGTTTGTCACTCATCATTGATGTGTCCATCCTCCACTGAGAGGTCAAAAGGTGTTGGGCATTAGGTTATAGAACTGTTGTATAACGATCACCACATTTGTTCTATCTGCTCAAAATCTGGCTGTTATGCTTTTGAGAGCATTTTTTGAGTGAGAGAGAAAAAGCTGTAAAAGTCAAATGGCTGATAACTGGATAGTAAATGTCTAGACAGATCACAAGCAGTCTAAATCATTCTCAGGGTTTCCCTTTTTCTCTCTGATGGGTTTAACAGGCTACAGCTGAAATGGCTGAACAGGTTGAAGTCTGCTTTTTTACATTACTTGGAGAGAATTACAACGTCTTTGGTTCTAACCTTAAAAACACAAGCAACAATCTGAGGAATTTTGTAATGAGAGCTGTTAACAGTGAACAAGGTCAGGTGGTGACATAATCTTGCTATTCATATTCTATTGATGTTTTTAACTTTTTTTGTTACAATGCAATCTCTCCCATCAGCCGTAAATTGCAGTTTAAATGGACCATTCACAGCATCACTGACATGTTTTCCTTTTTTTTGCCATTTGAAGGTTTAATCCTGTTCTTTGAGTATTGTTTGCAGCCAGCATAGCGTGACTTCCAGAGCAGCTGAAATGAAGGAGGCCACAGAGATGTAGGCACTGCCGGAAGAACCAGAAGCTCCTAACAAATGTTTTCTCACACATTCTTCACCTCTTTGTCCTGAACTCCACTTGTTCTTTGTTTTATTACCTCTGTAGTTTGAGAGAGCAAAATATGGAATAACGAAAGGGAAGTGAGAGGGATGTACAGAAATACACAGTAGAGATCTGTGACTGTCTCACAAAAAGTCATCTGTCTAAGGCTACAACTGATTATTTTCTGTAGTGATTAATTTGTCAAGAATTTTTTCAAATAATTGATTAATATAAAATGTCAGAAAGTAGTGGAATTTACAATAACAATTTCTTAATTTACCCTTTAAATTGTTTAGTTTTTCTACCAACAGTCCCGAATGCAAAGATATTCTGTTCACAATATTATAAAATAGAGAAAGGTAGCAAATCCTCACATTTGAGAACCTGGAAACTAGCAAACGTTTGGCATATTTGTGGTCCCTGTTTTGTTTGACACACATGCGATACACTGTCCTGCCACCGGTTTCACACTATTCTACTGATCGACAGCTGCCAGCGGTAACAAGTAAAGAAACGTAGTAATGCATTAGCAAAGGCAGGGACGAAGACTCCAAGCTGGTAAACAAATGTAAACAATACACCATGAATATTACTGTACATTATTAAAAAAAATGGCTTTGCAAGCGTTTTGAGGATGGTAATGAATTCAACAGGTTTGGCAGGCCTCATGGATACAAACAATGCATTTTGGTAAGAATAACTTTGTTTACAAGAAAACCTACCTTTTTAAATGCTCATAGAATTTTAGTCGATAAAATTTCTGTTGGTCAACTAATCAATTAATTTACTAATCATTTTAGCACTACTTCTATCAAAAATACACAAGGGTGAAGGAAAATCTGACGTTGCGTGTGACGCTGACAATGGAAATGGAGAAAGTTAAATTCAGTCAGTCTTCCCTCTTCCCGTGTTTGCTGTCCCACCATGAAACACTGTGAGATATTTAAGCTAAACCACGAGAGAGCGAGCAGCCCTGTTCCTGTGAAGTCAGGAAAGGCATCTCTAATGAAAGGGAGTGCATTGCAGTCAGGGTGGGGTGCATCCTTGCCCACCTACCTACCATTGCATCCTGCACAGCACCCTAATCTCCCATAATTGTGCCGAGTCTTGGCTCCCACCCTGTCTCATTAGGCTCTTAACAGCATTCCTGATGAAAGGTCGCTCCTGGTCACACTGGGGGCGAGGGCATCAAGTTTGTGTAAATTGGCAGTGACAAGAGTTTGCAAAATACAATTAGAGGGATAATCAGCGTAGACTGATCCCATCATCTGCCAGTGGTGCCCCCGTTCTCCTTATCTCCCTTACCTTTTCACTGAAACGTCCGTATCTTCCTCTGATTTTACTAAATCTGCCTTTGCTGCCTTTGTTCCTCTTTATCAGCTCCTTGTGTATTCCACTGAGCTAAACACTTCACTTCTAAACTCTGTTTTCCCTCCAACTACAACTTTCTCTCCTGCTGTGTATTATCTCCATATGGAAGCCACTTAATCTTGGGAAACATTGTGAGAGTGCTCTCTCTTTCAGTGCACAGCCAGCTTCTTACTGATGTTTCGTGAGGTGTGAAAAAGAAATGCTAATCTGAAAGAAATGTAATGAGACAGGGTCAGTCGCCTTCCACATGTCAAGGCTGCTTTTTTTTTTTAACTGTAGTTTGAATCTATTACTGTCATTGTTGGGCTCTGTTTTATCTTATCTCATTTCAGTACAGACTGCTTTACTGGCATTCTTGCTGTAGTCACATTACATTAAACTTGGATTTCAGTCAGAGACACTTGCGTGAAGTAATTGATCATTTATAGCAGTCAGATTGGGTAGAAAAGGCTCTGGTCTTCAAGGGAGCTCTCAAAGAATCCAAGCAGCAGCAAGGATCCTGCTTGGAAAACTAATCCTAACCATAACCTGTACCCATTCATACATAATAAACACATACATGAACATTAAATCTAAGTTAAAACAGCAATTCCAAAAATGTAGGCCATAAGGAGAAGGTTGGGAGCGGTGGAGGGAGCTGCTGCAGCCAACGGCGTTGGCATGAGAGTAACAGCAGACTTAGAAGTATCAGGTTATAAAGGTGGCTGAGTACACATGTATGAATATTAGGGATGTCCCGAATTGATTTGGCCCCGATCCGAGTCCTTTAATATTGGGTATATGCTAATACAGAGTCTGATCCCATACTTGCGTATTACATAGCAGAAGATATGCAGCATTGATTAAATATGTATCTGACACATTGAAATAACAAGTGTAGCCTTCTAAATCTGACATATCATATTTTTCACAAGCTATTTAATTGAAATAGCAAAGGTCCTGGTTCAAAACTATTAAATTGATCATCTTAAATTATTGATATGATGTAATTGAAAGTTTAACTGGGAGGATGCAACTGCTGAATTTAGAAGTGATCAGCTAGAGAGAAGAAGTAACACTCATTCATACAGTCCGCTCGCGGTTATACAGAGGGGAGTTTCTTCCCTTACAAATGCTCTTTGACGAGTACGCACATCGGCCTGCAGGGGGCACACAAACAGATAGAGTCACTCAAGGAATTAATGTTAATTAGTGACAGCTGAAGACCCACATCATTTTAACTAACAAGAGCTACAGTCCACTTAGCAACAGCTTGGCACTGCTTGACTGGGTTTATTGTAGCTGATACTGATCCATTAGCCCTGATATCGATCCTCAGGGTCAGCTCAGGACATCTCTAATGAATATGACTGGACGTAACTAGTCAGCTGATAGCCAAGCAGCGGATGAATGAGCCACGGATGGTAAATCATGAATGAAGCATGCCAATCAGCCAAATGCAACCGAGACTTCAGTGCTCTCCCTGAACTAACATTCTCCATTTATATTGTATGTTGATCTAAATTGGTGATTCCCAACCTGGGGTCACAAGATGAATCTGAGGGGTCGTTAAATGATGAGCAATTTAGGAAAAGAGAACAAAAACATTTTTCTGTTTCATATAATTTGTTTTTTTTTGGTGGCATTTATTGTTAAATGTACAATACTGAATAGTTTTACCTCTTCATGCCTTTTAAAAATATTCAAATTAAGGGTGGGTTGTGCAATTCTAATCCAATACACGTCTTTTTGTCAAATTCAGCGAGTATCTCCTCATGGTCCACTAGCTGTCTATGTGCGGGTGTTTGTACACAGCCCTGGCTCTGTAAATGGGAGACAAACAAAGTGGCTTGGACCGAGCCACACAACACTATTCCAGCCATGATTTGTGTGTCAGGTAACATTATATGACTTGCCCATGGACATTTAGCTTACTTTTTAGTTTGCCAAGATATGCTGTTGTTGTGATGTTTGCTATAGTGGCAGGAGAGTTGTGAGTATCACTGGCTGGAGCTGGTTTGCTGCTCTGGGAAACCGTCTCATCCTCTCTGGCTGTTAGCTTCACAGCAGCAACTGTAGGGACAGTTTGCAAACCCACAACCTAGCTAAGCTAACCTACAAACTAGATAACATTAGTTACATTACTTGCTGTGTCGTCGTTCGCTCTATATCATGGTATTTGTAATGGTATTGGATTTCCCCAGAATCGCATACCCCACCTTTTTAATCAGAAAAATGGTAAAAAAACAAAAAACAAAACAAAAACACTTGCTTGAAATGCTCACAGCTTGTAGAAATATGTAACATCTGATGACAGATTGTGGGTTTTAAATGAACAGAAGCTGAAAAGGTTGGAAACTATTGTTCTTTATGCATCTTCTGTTTGGAGAGTGCTAAAAAATGTTTATTTAAATTATTCAGCATTATTCTGTAGTTTTGCATTTCTGCCAAGTATTTAGTGTGTGCTTTCTGGTTGAATCTAATTATCAACTGAGAGACACTGCACTGAAAACAGACCTAGTCTTTGGATATCTGGCTTTATGCTGCATCATCTACGTGGAGCTTCCATCTTGTTGTGGCTGTCTTCCTACCTTTGTGCCACGCTGGGTATGAAAACACCAAAGACATTGACAAAGCTTATTTCAAGGTCAGGAAAATACCACCATGTTATCAGAATCAGAAATACTTTGATTCCCAAGGGGAAACTTTTTTGTTACAGCTGCTCACTATCACGTCCATGCACACAAGAATAGAAGTTCTAAGCAAATCAGAATATACTACACTATAATTCAGGTAAGATAAATTAAGTACCAAGTGGATACAAGTATAAAATTAAAATAAGTGTAAAGTACAAAGTGGATTTACCGGTTGATATGTACGGTATAATAATACATTGTAATAACGCCACATGAGCTGGTTTTTTCACTGCCATGAAAACTGAGCCTTTTGCCTCTGAATTAGATGTAGCCAGGGGGTTATGTATTTGACTGCTGTTCCTTTCAAGTTTGAACAACTGTGAAACCATGTAGTGTCCCACTTGAGCACATGAAGCTATCAGAGTCTTAATGTTTATCCCCCCTATACACCTTGAGCATGACAGTCTGTCATGTATCTGCCACCTTTTGCCCAGCAGGTAAATGGCTCTGAGCAACTTTCTGTCCGCTAAGGCTCTGCACATACCACAGCAGCATATCTCACACATGCGACAGAGAGGGAGACAGGCTGGAAACCACAAAAAGTAATTTTTGGATTCCTGCTGGCCTAAATGTGTTGTCCCACTGCAAACTCTTGGGTCAAAGTTGGAAAGGACCAGTCTTAACAGGTAGAGCACAGATTAAGCACATGAAAAGGGTCAGAGGTCCACAAGGTATTTGTTCCTCCTGTTCATCTGTGTAGATGATAAAATGTTGTTCTGGAGACATGCATAGGTTCATGGATGTGGCCTACTTTTTTTCTTTCTTGCATTCTGTAACTTTTACTGACAGTAAAAATGAGTGACAGAAGTCAGAAACATTTTGCTATCCACAGGTTTTTGAAGGGAAAAACTTCTCCCCAGACTTATTGCTCTGTCAGGCACCTTCCATCAAATGATTACAGTGATGTGAAAGAACTTTGGGATTGTCTCTATGAGCATACAACACTCAGCTTTCCAGTTTGAGGTCTATGACTGCTGGTGGCACAGCTTTGTGACTCTGCCTGTGTCTGGGAATGGAGAAGTTGCAGTAGTTGCCGTCAGTTGTAGTGAAGAAGAGAGAAAAAAATTAAAGCTTACAGTAGTGAGAAGCAGCTGGCACTTAAGAATGGGGTATCCCATAACACACAAACATACATGAGTACCTACACTCAAATGTGTGCACATGAAACACACACTCTTGCACACTTATCTTGCGGTGCAGTGAAATGGATCATCAAAACAGGGATTAGAGGAGTTTAGGACTCAGTGGAGCAGAATGTTCACTAAACACACTGCATTTTAGTGATGTCGCACATAAATCGCTTGTGGTCAAACATGCACAAATAATAAAACTACCGAGTCGCTTATTGATATTTTTACCAAGAGTCAGACAGCCTCTCAGTGCTTCACTCAGCACAACAGTCTGCTGATTGTCTGTGGTTTCTTGTCAACACATGGCTTGGGAAGAAGTGTATAAAAACAAAATACAACTGTTTGAATGGGCAGATAAGCAGAGAATCTAGATTCTGCTCATCTGCATTTTCACATGAGAAACGTGCATTTGAAGGAAAGCAACCACCACGGCTGACTTTAATGTGCTGACACACCTCAAGAAAAAACACCTCAACACGTATATCGTAGTATTACATCTAAGAACCTGGAACCATCATGTGTGGCATTTTTGCTTGAAAAATGCTTAAAATTGATCTAAATAGTTTAATGCAATAAATTTTCTGTTAAATGATTCATCGACTAATCATTGCAGCTCTACATAAGAAACTAACATCTTGTGATGGATTTATACTTCAAGAGAGAAGTTGGAGTGTTTTTTTTTTGTTGACTTTAGGTACCGTTTGAGTTTATTTAGAGTCATTAGAGGTACGGCACCTTAAAACTTCTTCTTCTTTGGCATCACATGTAGTTGCCTCCTGATTGCAAAGTCTTTTTTTTTTTTTTTTTAATTGAAAAAAAGGAAATGGATGCGCTCAATGCCTATACTGTAATACCCTTTACTCCATGGTGAGACTTTTTACTCCAAACTTGAGACCGATTGTTAATGACTTCATGGAAACATTAGAAGTTTGTGAAAGGAAGTACAGACTGCTTGAACATCAGTGGATACACATCATAGAGGTCTGTGTGTGGTTAGTCCTTTGTCATTAAAGGGGACATTTTTTAACTTGTGGTTTCAGGAAAACCACACCACGTCCGAATGATTGTGCCACTTAACAACTGAGCTGCCACAATTACAGGGCTTTAGGAAGAAACTCATACCCAAAACAGGCACTAAGAATGCATCGGATAGGATCAGGGGTGGATGTTATTGGTTCCTAATATATCATACATAGTTTTCTGGTGTAAGTCAGTGCAGTGAACCAGAGTGAAAGATGTTTTACCAGAGTGGGCACTTTGACAAGCTAAGTATGGTCTTCTTTGATTTTGAATTATTATATTGTGGCAGCTGTGTTTAAGTTACATGATGAATGAGAGCAGAGCAGAATCACATATTGTTAACTTAATAAACATCCAGCAGCACATCTGGGCTATTATTGATGTATGCTATGTATGATGCAGGAGATTAACAGCAGGGGGCAATGTTAAACTTGAGCTTCCTCCTTGCAGAGGAGAAGGAAAGAAAGAAATACATCCTGTCTTATTTTGTATAAAATCATGGCCTATTTAATGTCTCAATCTGTCCAACGATCTGACCAACCAATGTTATCAATTTCAGTCGTGAAGCATCAGACTAATCTGATTACACCTGACATGTAAAGTGAGCAGGCGTCTTGATCCCTGCTCTTGTTTGCCTGTAGTCTACCTGTAAATGTTTCATAGCACAGAGACAGCGGTCTGGCAGAAAAGCATTACAAGGAAACCTTAGAGCTAAAGTACTAAAGTACACAATGACCGAACTGCAGAGGTAATGCTTGGATAAAACATTTTTAATGTATGGTTGAGATTCTCATACTATCTGACTCCAGGAGAATATCCATGTGAAATCCATGAGGAGTTTAAGGGTCCATAAAACAACTTTTATAATAACTTTTGTGAGCTTGGTTGAGCATATTTCACCAGTTCATCTGTTTTATTTGAGCTTCTGCCAGGCAGCCTTGTGGTGCTGCAAAAGGCAAAGTTTATTTGTATAAAACCTATCAACAACAAGGCAATTCAAAGTACTATACATATGACATAAAAGGCATTAAGACAAAATATAAAAGGAACACAAGGGAATATATATATATATATATATATATATATATATATATATACACACACACACATACAGTACATACAGTGGTGTGAAAAAGTGTTTGCCCCCATCCTGATTTCTTATTTTTGCACGTTTGTTACACTTAAATGTTCGAGATCATTAAACAAATTTAAATAATAATTTAAATGCAGTTTTTAAATGGAAGTTGTTAATATTAAGGGAAAACAAAATCCAAACCTACATGGCCCTGTGTGAAAAAGTGATTGCCCCTAAACCTAATAACTGGTTGGGCCACCCTTAGCAGCAACAACTGCAATCAAGCGTTTGCGATAACTTGCAATGAGTCTTTTACAGACTAGACCACTCAAAAGTCTTCATTTTGTTCTTCTTGTGCTGTAAAAGACTCATTGCAAGTTATCGCAAACGCTTGTTTGCAGTTGTTGCTGCTAAGGGTGGCCCAACCAGTTATTAGGTTATTATTAGTCATTTTGTGTTTACTTGTGTAATCTTTGACAAATATTTAAATTAGTTTGATGATCTGAAACATTTAAGTGTGACAAACATGCAAAAAAATAAGAAATCAGGAAGGGGGCAAACACTTTTTCACACCACTGTACTTGTTTTTAATATTGTCTTAAAAACAAGCACATAAATAGGATTTTTAAAGTAAAATAGAAGGTAAAAACAAGCTGAAAAAGAATAAGACAGATAAAACATTAGAATTCAAATTACAGTGCCGCTACAGTACAGTGCAAGATATGAATAAATATTCCCACATTTAATTTGATAAAAGGCAGTTGCAAACAGAAAAGTCTTTATAATAGAGCAGTATAAGTCACTCTTGAATAGACCCTTAAAAAACATTTTAAGGGTCAGTTATACTGGGGGTCAAAAGTAAGACTGAGTTTCCTGTGAAAGAGTGTGACCTGAATTGTCAGTTCCAGTTCATAGACGGTTGGTTTGTTAGTCAGACAAGATGTTGTCATGAACCGTCCTGCTGCCACATGTGCAGGTCAATCACAGAGAAATCCTCTTCTGGATGAAACCTCTCACTCAAATACATCTCACGCAGCCTCTCCCCATCTTTTATAGCACCTGGTAAATGAAAGCAGCTGGGAGGACAGCAGGGAATGCAACAAGGAATGAACACCAGCAAAGCCTATTATTACACCAGCAGGCTGTTATATCAGGGCCCTAAAAGGAAACAGGTTAGGCTATCCTCGGCATCCCCCCTCCTGATCTGCGATGAATACTGCAATTTTCCAGCCCGTGACCCCTGAGATAATATCACCCCCATGGTCTACCGTGACATTAGCCTTGTCCTCCTGGGAGCAGTGGCTGTCGTCCTTATCACAGGAAGTCACACAATACAGCAGAGGAATGTAAACCCAGAGCTTTGCTGCAGCTGAACTTGCAGAAATACAATTGAGAGTTTTAGTGAATCTTTTTGTGTTTTTAATTCTTTACCTGATTGCTTTGGAACACTGTGTCCACTACAGGCAACTACACGGTTTTACCCATTTTACAGATGGGTTTTTGTTTTGTATTTCACTCACAAGAAGACATAATAGTACTGAGCAATTTGGCACTTACTCATAAAAAGATTTGTTATGCTCATAGAACGATGCACAGAAACTCCACCATACAGGACGGTAACAGAATATTAGAAACAACCAGTAAATGTATGGCATTTGCTGTGTGAATTAGCGGCTCTACTCTTTTCCCAAAGGCTGTTTTGTTTCATAATTTATTTTTTTTTGTTCTAAATGATGTAAGCAGTCTTGGTTTCAGGCGAGCTGGCCCACCTCTGTCATACAACACCACAGGAAACCCTGAATACGCTGCAATAAAATACAAAACCTCTAACTACAGCCTCCAAAATTAGTATACAGTTAAATGAATGCTTCTTTGATAGAGTTCTAACAAATACTGTATATTATATGCTTTTGAAATGATGAATGCTGAAACGATTAGTCATTCGCTTAGTTAAAGAATAGGTTCATATTTTTTCAAGGCTATCTCAATACAATACTGACATGCCCATATGTACATCGACAGGGTTACTCGTCCATACTCGATGCAAAGAAATCCCTTTTTGTAAAGCGATTTCAATGTAAGTAAAGGGGGCCCTGCTCTGTCCGAAGGTAACAGCCCTCCTACCAGAACCTCTAAAGCTCACTAACTTTGTATTTAGTTTGTTTGCCAGGCTAGCTGTTTCCCCACAATTTCCAGTCTTTATGCTAAGCTAGGCTAACTGGCTGCTGGTGGTAGCTAAATATTTAGCATACAAACATTCTCACCTCACTCTCAGCCTAAAAGTGAATAAGTCTATTTTCCAAAATGTTGAACTATCCCTTTAATTAATCATTCAGAAAAATAATGACATATTACAGTAATTGATAATGAAAATGTTTCTGTTTTGAAATGAGCTTATACTAGTACAAACAGTAGTGTAGCATAAAGATGATTGAAACAGTGATTAGAAAAGGTAATCTTGGGGCACCCAGGTAGCTCACCTGGTAGAGCGTGTACAATGTATCAAGGCTGAGTCCTTAGCGCAGCAGTCCGGGTTCGAGTCCGGCCCGAGCCCTTTGCTGCATGTCATCCCCTCTCTCTCCCCTGCCTTTCCTGTTTGTATCTACTGTGACTATCAAATAAAGCAGAAATGCCAAAAACATCTTTACAAAAAAAGGTAATCCTTCCATGTTGCAACCACATATTCACAATAATCTGGTTCATCTCTTTTTTTGTTTTTTGGCAGACTTTTGGAACTATTTATTGATTTCCAATGTGGTCCTCATTGTAAAAGAACATCAACAATGTAACTGAAGACAATGTAATACAAGATACTAAGACAATACAAACATCCTAAAAGTACATAACATAGGTTCATTTCCATATTTAAAACATAAAGCCTGTGCATGGTTTTCCTCTAATGAGTTTCTTCTGTCCTCTAAACATGACTTTGGCTAAAGTTAATATCTGATTGGGGAACAAGAAAAAATCCTGTTCTTTCTAAAAGAAACAAAACATACAAAAAACAAAAAAAAATGTTATTTTTTTCAATCCGCTGTAGACATTTCAGTTTTCTGACACAGGTGTGTTGCCTCAGGGGAGATAGAGGTCCACACACACACACACACACACACACACAAAAACACGTACACACACTCATTAGAACACGAACACACTCATCCTGCAGATCTCACCACAGGATTCCTCAGGGTTTTTAATCCTGCCCTTGATTCTGCTCAGTCACCATCACTTGTATGCTTTAGTCTGGTTGTTTCGGCATCACTTTCTTCAAACCTGCTCACATTACGGTACTTTTTTGCAAGTTAAATGAACTGTACTAAAAGGCAGGCACTCTGTCTCACCCCCAAGACCCAGACTTATTAAATCAAGCTCTTGTGATGTCGTGTCCAAATACAATGAGCTTCCCATATTGGATCTTTAACTGCAATTTATCTAGTCTTGCTAAGAAGGATTGGAGTAATAAATTGATTAGGAATTATGTTTCATAGTATAATAAAATGTATTCTTGATGCTAAAGGTAACATTTCATTACATATTGTATGCCGTTTAGGTTTTTAAACACTTGGCAATAGAAAGAGTGCAGCAGTTTTTGGTGTGACCATTTCCAGATGTTGTAAACTGAGAGAGAAATAGTTTAATTGGCTGGTTAAACGCTGGCAACGTAATGTACCAAAATTTGCTAGAAGGGGGAAAATGTTCTACAAAGCAATTTTCTTTGCATTCGTACTCTTCCTCTGTACAGTAACTCTCCTCTTTTATGGACATGGAGAAAGTTTACAAGCTGATTAGTGCCAAGTGAATGCTCCCTCCTAATTTTCTCCATGGCTTTCAGTTTTCAGTCCAAGATTCCTTCGGCTGGCATGGTAAATGAAACAGGCCAATGTCATCAAGTCTAAAACTACACTGTGAGCAAAATCTCTCCTGACAAGCCCCCATATGAACGAAATTTAACATTAATGCAGGCAATGTGGAGCTGCGTTCCACAACTGCAGTGTAAAAGTGAACAACCCATAACACATTACTGCTTTCATTTTCAATTTTAATATCTCCTCATTATGCAGAGGCTCTGCAGCTAAAATTATGGTATATGCTGAACTGTCAGCACCTGTATCTGCACCGAGTCATTATGTGTAGTTTGGGAACTGGAGGGAAAGATTTTATCTGGTTTAGCTGATGACAGCTTTGGCAGGATATTTAGCTGATGGAAATGAAATGGAAAAACTGTGACTTCTTGTGGAAGTGTTTTGGAGGTTCTGCATGATTGACAAATGCCTAGTCCTGGTTCATAATGGAGCAAGTTTATAGGTTAGAGGCAATAAGGACAACATGTTACTGCTGCATATTTCCTTTTGTCCCACTCAATTTATTACTTGATATATTTTCATTCCGTTTTGGATATATTATGTGTTTTTCCCTTTTCATTTTCCTTGGTAGTTGTTGTTGGTACTAAAGAGACGAGTTTAAGGATGGAAACGGTGCACACAGTTTCCTGCAGTGATTCTCATGAATTTCCAGGCACTTTCCATGCTTTCAAAAGCTAGATCAAATTTATTCATGGGAAACATTTAATCAGACTGACATGGAAGGGAAGACGCATTTTTTTTCTTAATCTTTGCTGCTCAAAAAAAGCTCAATGCTGTTTTCACCAAAACACTAAGTTTTTTAAACATGTTTGATTGTTTTACTGCAGCAGTTCTTTGTTCTTTTGAATTTCTGCTTTTGGTCGTGGTTTTAATGACTGCAGGATAAACTTTGTCCTTGTTTCTCCTCATCAGATGTGAATGAATGTGAGGAGACCAATGGAGGCTGTGAGGCTCTCTGCTGTAACACCATTGGAAGTTTCTACTGCAGGTGTCCTCCTGGACTGAAACTGAATGAAGATGGCAAAACCTGTCAAGGTGAGTCTATATTTGTTTGGTTGTGGAGTTGGGTTGTATATCAGTTCAATATCCATAATATGATATCAGATATTGGGGTTCTGGTTATCATACTGTACAGATAGCGTTTATTCCCGAGTCAAATGACTTTGCAGTAGTCATGGGTATTATCGGCTCCAGTTCCGACTGGCAGTGATGGAAACATGACACCCGAGTGGACACGCAAATTTTTGCCCCTTTTCAGGCGCGATGCTGTGATGCACGTTGAAGTTCCGGACGTTGGCGCGTAAATAGCCAGGAACATTATGGTTATGGGAACAACATGCAACGACGATTATGTTCTTCATATTGTGAAAGATGCATCACTGGCAAGACAGTGCAAAGATATAAAAAATAACCACTGTAACATTGTCACTGGCCTCCATGTTGATTTATACTGTTTACTTATCCCTGTTTTCTGAACGTGACACATCAGAAAAAAACAGAAAGGCAAACTCGTTTACAGTCAATGGGAATGGTGTCAATTGCCTTTTTTTAGCGGGTCTACCCGCATTTAAAAAAAACCTGCATATACACGCTAATTTTGGTGTAAAAAGGGTATTTTTTCAGCCCGAGTTGATAGCATGTAATTTCACCACAAACCCTGAAATTACCTTAATCCATCTTTGTGTCCTTACTCCACTCAACGTCCACTATACTATTAAATGTTTTTAGCCATGCGGTGTTGCTTTAGGAATGGCAATCAGTAGGTCCACTACTTTGGTCCAGACCAAAATATCTTAACAATTAGTCGATATATTGCCTTGAAATTTGGTTCAGACATTCATGCTTCCCAGAGGATGAATCAGAACGAATTTGGTGATAGTCCTGAAAGTGCAGCTACCAGTCTATCATCTGTCTATCATCATGAAACCGAGCATCTGTGAACCACAGCTCACCAGAACTGAGCTTCTTCCCAATATTTTCCCATGAGATTTCTTTTTGCTCCATCCATCCATTTCTGATTAGAAAATCTCTGTGTCTGGTTGGTTTAATCTGAGTAATGATTCCTCTGTGCAGCAGCCAAGCCTAGAGGAGAGACGCTGGAGTGCTTTGCAGTATGGCTGTCTGCTGGAGGAACCAGTGAGAGATCTGATCCAGGTCACGGTTATTAGGAGAGTTGATGAGAACGTTGTCACAGCTGGCTTTCATAGCTCTTGCCCCCCCCCCGAGCATTAACATCGTAATTGGCAGTAATATTAACAGAGGTAAAAGAAGCTAAATGAAGGATGTTTAAGTTAGCGCTGCATGTGTAGCACTGCGTCTGCAGAAGGTGATCAGCTTTCCTTCTGCATGACGTCCTGTAGGTGGGAGGACTGCAGAGTCAAAGCCTGTATGAGTACGGATGAGAGACAAGATCCATTCATTTAGCTGTTAAGAATAAATGGTTCGGGGAGTTGGATCGTACGTAACCACATTAATACTTTTGGGGAATCCTATCCTTGGGTAAAATGAAAGACATCTGCTGCGAGATGTTAATATGCCAATACTGCTGGCATCGGCAAGAAACGAACAAATACATCTTTTGTTCGGTGTACATACCCCCCCCCAACCAAAAAAAGAAAATTCTATTCCATTTTATTTATTAATTAATTTTTTAAATTTTGAATAAGCAGCATTGATACAAATGGTACTGATCAAAGTGGAAGAAGCCAACAGTAACTGCTGTCATGCTGAGTGCAGTGCAGTGCAGCAGTGTCAACATTTTAGCCGTCATGCCAGATGAAGTTTACTGCTCGGACCAATACGAGTGTGAAAGGGAGTAAAGGTCTGCCAGTGCTTGGCACCTGTCTTAATAGAGAGCTCGAGGAGTGTGTGTGAGTAACGCCTTCCAAAATCAACAGGTATTTGATGCTCTTGAGCTGGACATTTCCCGTAAAGATTTTTTTAAAAGAAAAACATCTTGCTGTTGCTAGGGTCTCGCCTGGATTTTTCTGGTATTCTTTTTTTTTTTACTCTGGCAAGGTATCTTACAGTTATGGCTCTGAGCCTATCATTTGTCTTCCATGCTTGAGCGGGCTGCTTTCCTCCTCACCTGGCTGCCATCATTGTCCACATGATTCTGAGGTCTGCACAAATATGCATTTTATGTGGAATGTGTGCAGAGTTCTGAATATGATGACGTGTGGTGTCACAAAAACGATCTGTATCAGTTTCTGCTGGTCTGTCTGAGCTTGAGTACATCTCAGATGCTTGTGGCCTGATGTAATGACTGTACAGGTGTATGTTACAGAAGCGTTAAGGTTGCATTATTGAGAAGAATGGTCATAAGAAGTGAAGCTCACAGTCATTGTATCCTGCAGAGGTCTCTGAGGGCCATTTCTCTTCAAATCAGGGGAGTGATGCTGACCATGAACATGCTTTGCTCTTTATAAGCTCTATAAAGTGCTGTCGTGGTCCTGCTGCTGTGTTTGTGTGTATGTGTTGGCAACAGATGAGAGAGCATGGTGCTTAGCTCCCGAATAGACTATTTCACTGCAAGGCTCATTCCTTTCTCAGATGTTTGGATTATATATACTGAATTTGATTTCTGGCACTTTTCAAATTTGGCTTTCCTTTGGTGGCAGTTTTTTTTATATACAAGAAAAATATAGACAGCACATCCTTTAGTCTGTTCAACACCCGAGTATGCACTCAAAAATCACACTTTTTATCACATAACATTCTTTGAAGAGACAGTAAATACAGTGGCCCAGTAGTAAAATGTAGTAAATCATTGAGAAAAAGACATCAATCATTGTTGGCTGGTAAAATGCAGGATTATGTATTTGTAGTTCATGCAGTGCTGGATGAACCTTTAGTGTAAGAAAGAGTTTAGGCTGGGGGTGAGAGGGAAGTGTGGTGAAAAGGGGGGTAAAGAGAAAGAGGAGAGAGAGAGGAGGATCTTTAATGTGATGGACATTTAGGAGATGGGAGGGTGAAAGAGAGAGGGAGATGGAGAGAAAAATCAGGAGGCAGAGTGAATAAGAAGTAGTTACCATGTTACAGACCAGGATTCAGCACCTGGAGAACTGCTTATTAATTTAAATGTCCTTAGCACAAATTTTGTTTAGATTGTTTAATTTTTTACAGTAAATTTTTGAACATTTTTTTGGTTACGTTCTCTGTGAGGCATTACTTTTTCACTTTTGGCCATGGCTTTCTCATCAGGATGGTGGATTTTCTTTTTGGCGTTAATTGAAGCGATGGCATGTCTGACATCTGCTGCAAACTATCCACACAGTTACTATAGGAGGATTTGCTATAGGCCACACTGTTACCATGGATACCATGGCTACAACCCTGACTACCTGGCGGCAGGTAAGTAACCTTTTCACAGCTAAAATGCAGATGCAGCTGTGGTAGCAGCAATTTAATGCTTCCACTTTTGGTCTATCCTCAAGGAATAATTTTTAAAATGTACTTATTCAACTGTTAAACATTAAAATGAGGAACGCTGTCATTTTATTTCACAATAAATAAATTTTACTCTTTTCAAAAAAGTAGAAAATGCTACCATATAAACTACAAAATGTTTCTTTTCAGAACATACGTTAATTTCACAAAGGATTACAAATAGATTTTTGGTCGCACATATCTTCATATACAGGAGTGGATAAGTAGGGAGTTATTTACAGTAGTCAGCGTATTTCTGCCTTTCCACAGCTAGACTGGCTAATCAGTCCGACTGATAATGTGTCTGCTGTATGCTCTGTCTGGCATTGTCCAGATAACTTTGTCTCTGATCAGAGTATGGGAGGATCGCTTTTTATCAACACAGATTAGAGCACATGAACTATGAATCATGACAGAGGCTTTGTAATGCTAACACAAACACTGCTAGAAACCAGATACACTCCCGACAGGTTATGTCAATATTGTTATGAGTTAATATTTCTTTTCATCTTGGGTAGGACTGCAGCGCTCGGGGATAAATGCACAAGATGAAACATGTTTTACATTTATTATTACCATAATGCTGATAATCACTCTGATCTGCTGTGTTACTTAGATGTCAAACCAAGACTGTTAATAATTTATCGCACAATAAACAAATCACCTTTCGGAAACGGACCAAAATAGTTTTCCAAGACGACACCGTGCTGTAGGTGGCTGCGAGCAGAGAATTAATGTGCCTTCTGTAAAAGCCAACGGCTGCGGAGGCTTTGGCTCCGAGCTCGGGGAGGGGATCATGTTCTGGAAGTGGAGACCAGGCTGGAGAGGATTCACTGACTGTTCGCTGCAGTCGACGAGGAACAGCAGCTCCACAGCGCTGGACCCATTTCATGAAAAACCAAACCAAAGGACGGCATGCAGCATGGATGGAAAAATGAAAGGACGGCTCCTGCCAGCTTTCCTGGACGAAGTGGAGCTGAAGTTTGGCAGCAGAGAGACAAAGAAGAGGAAAGTTTAGAAGCTCATTTCTGTCCCAAACACTATATTTGAAGATGTTGTGGGATATTATTGGGAGTAGATGGGTTCAGCCGAAGGATATTTCTATAATTTAGCTGTCTTGGCCAGGTTTACTGGAACCATTAAGAAAGTAAATTTTAGTCCCTTTATGCTCGTACACTGCATTTTTGTTCTTATTCTAATCCTATCCTAGTTTCTATTATGAAGAGTAGAATCAGTGTTTCATATATCAAATTAAGGTTTCATAATTTATGACACTTTGCTTCCTCCATCATGTGTTTTAAATATCAGGATGACGTGTTTTGTCATGTAAAGACCTGATTTATGAGTAAATCACAGGTCATACACTACTTGTGTGTACTGCGGGGACATGAAGATAGTGATGTGGTTGTGTGTAATGTGCACGATGAGGCTCAGATTGTCCAACTCCCACTCAGCAGACATGAGCACTATGGAGGCCAAATTCTCTCCCTGTGTTACAGAGACTCTAAGATTCATATTTGTCTCACCACTGGCCACAACAAATACTACCTTAAAGCTACTGTAACCAATATTTTTATATTAACAATGGATCAAATGAGTATGTGTGATGTGAAAGGGGTCGCTTGTAGTGATGAACCCACAGAGAATTAGTGCTCAACTCTGCAGTTCACCTCACCTCTATGAGTTTTCAAGTATTTCAGCATCTTTCAGTGTTTCGGTTTTCTGGCCCTCAACTTTACTGTCTTGGTTCACTTTCATTGCTTTTATCAATGTTGTTTCCAGCAGCAGCAGGCTGCTCTTTTCAGCACAAAAAGCTCTGATGAACTCACCGTATGCTACCTGCTCAGCACCAAAGGGCAGACCAACACAGTTAGCGACTAATGAACAGACTGGTGAACGTAATGGAGCATTTAGCAGCAAAAGAGCCAGATATTTCCCTTATGAGTTGGTGGAGACCAAAAACAGACCTAAAAGGAGAGTGAATACTGGACTTACATTCGAGAGATGGCTGGAAACACTGCCAAATATGTGCTAATGTTGCTCTGTGTCTGCTGAATGTGTAAATTAGCAACTGCTTTTGTTCGCCATATTAAATAAAAAGGTGATGTTGTGTGCACCGGTAGCCTAATGGTTAAGGCGAATACAACATAATCGCAAAATTCATGCTTCAATTCCCGGCCGGGTCTGTATCCAAAATGGAATACAAAATGGAAATGCCAATAAAATAATATGGTGATGATTTATGATTTATTTGGATCCACATTTGCTCGGTAGTCTTCCTGGGTTCTACACAAAAACAACAATAAAAACAAACAGTAATTTAAAATCACACGACTAACAAGTTTAAAGTTTAAACTAATATAAAGATCAGAAAAGAAGTGAAATAACTCTACATATGACAAGCAATATAATAGAAAGCTTAGAAACTTACAATTACAACAAAATTGTCAAAATAAATGACAACAAAAACAAAACAATCAAAAAGGTTCCAAAACAGCAATAACTAAAAGTAACGTTGCAAGTATAAAGAATATCTTGACACAGTTTGGCACAGTTTTTGTTCTTCAGTTTTGCAGTTTAAAAGGAGATTTACAGTAGCAACATATATACTATACATATATCTATCCATCCATTATGTATACCCGATTATTCTTTGCAGGGTTGCTGTCCCAACTCACATTGGGTGAGAGGCAGGGTTCACCCTGCAGGTCGGCAGTCTGTCACAGCGCTGACAGATTTAGACATACAACATATCACACTTATATTCACACTTATGAGTTAAACAATTTTCACTAAGCAGCATGTCTTTGGACTGTGGGAGGAAACTGCACTGAGAGGTGAGATATAAAGGCGATTTATGTGCAGATTATTCTTCCCACTAAGGGTACATGACTCTATTTATTTTTTGGAAGGAGGGGATTTGCAGTGTGATGAATGTTGAGAAATTATTTATGGGGTTTATTTATACTGAACTGTTTAATGCATTCTTTACAACACAGTGCTTGAAGACAATATGTGTGGTCTGTGGTGGGAGAGTCAAAGTTTCAAGAGTTTGTACTAAACAACACTAAAAGAAAATAAATTAAGACAATTAAGTAATTCTCCTTTTAGTAAATCACCTAGTTTATAAAACCAGCTCCTTTTCACAGGAATTCCTATGAATTCTTAAAATAGTTTCTTGCTGAAAGTAGCTGCCTGGAGTCAGGACTGTACTGAACAACACATTTTTCAACCAGACATTTAACTTGGCACTGTCTAATAGTCTTTTATGATGTGTTAGCTGTTTTTACAGACCTTATGCAGCCAAAAGACATTCACACTCACCTTTCTAATGTGTCACGTCACTTCTTTCAGTCAGCAAGATTTCCAGTAACTCCACTGTGCTAATTTTAGTAATGTTGAAGCACTCACTTTATGTCTTCATTTTCCTGATGATGATGGCGGCAGACGGGCTGTTAGCAGAAGTCCAAACAGAGCAGGGCTTCATAAATCAGCTCAGATCTCACAGGAGGTCTGCTGAGGAACTCAAAAAACAATTTATTAGTCATTGACCCCTAAAATAAGAAATGTTTAGGAACACGGCTCATTTGAAATCTGGTCACACAGCGAGGCTGTTTTGCTCACCACCACTTTTTCAGATGAAGAACCCACTTCTCTTATTTGTTTATAATCTCACCGCTTGGCTGAGAGGAATGTGTATGTTTTGTATCCTCCGATTTTAAGTTTCCATATGTTTGCTGCACCCAAGGGACGTCGACAAGAAGCAAAGGAATTTAAATCTGGCTTTAAATGTTCAGTAGTTGTTACCACATGGGGGATTTGTTTGCTTGAGCTGCAGTGCACTTGTAGAATACTTTCCCTTCTCATCCATCATCTTGTTTCTTCTTGAAGTACATCTTTATCCTAAATACGGCATTAAATACCTCTCTCAGCTTGAAAGCTCATCTGGGCTTTATTCTTGTGACCAATCTTTTCTTATAATGAGAGGATTTAGTCAAATTGCACTCATTTCTCTCCGTCTCCCTCCGTCTGCCTGCTTCTGTCTGTCTCTTTTCTCCCTCCTTCCCTACAGATATTGATGAGTGCCAGGTCCATAATGGAGGCTGCCAGCACAGATGTGTTAACACCAGGGGCTCCTACTACTGTGAATGCCACCCGGGCTCTCGCTTGCATGTGGACGGCCGCACCTGCCTCGGTAAGGAACATTACAGCTTTATGGCAGTGCTTACATTGAACAAGCTGGAAAAACAGTCATAAGTCCGCACACTGAAATAATACTGCTGACAGGGAATTTTGCCCTGTTAGGTCTTCGTTAGCATACTGTGGCTAATATTACAATCACAGCACCCTGATGTTTGTCAGGTGTGCTGCATTTATATAAAAAAGCTGTGAATAATTACATGTACTGCTTATTAAAAACATAAAAGTTTAAATGCATAATATCAAGTAACAAAATCGGCTACAACATGATTTGAGGTCTCATCCTTCCTGTAATCCGATTAGAAACAGAGGATGAAGACCTCCAAAGTTTCCTCTTTGTAATGTAACCCCACTTGTACAAATCTCACTAACAATGAAACACTGTTTTGGAAGAACTAGTCTGCTGGAAGGTTCTTTACTGTGAGTATTATTTTTTTGGTAATTATTTCATTGAAGTTTAGCCACATATGCTTTTTGACATGGGCACTTAATCATGTAAACCACATTCATGATGTTGCAGTAGATGACAAAAAGCCCTATTGTGAAATGATTCAAATAACATTTGCTGGTAAAGCCACACTGAGGACAGTTTGTGCATTTTTAATTCCCTTCAGTGGATATCTTGTAGAAAAATGTTTTTGAAGCAGTTTTCTGTGAGTGAATCAACCCCAACATGACATGTCCTGGAGAACATTTGTACTAAGGCTGCAACTAACTACTATTTAAATTATCCATTAATCTGCCGATTACTTTGATTATTGGTTGGCCTATAGAATGTCAGAAAATTATGAAAAATGGCCATCGAGAATAAACTTTCAATCTCAGTTTTTAAGCCAACATGGATGAGAAGTCCTTAAAGTGAGACTATGTACCTTTTTGGGAAAAGAAATAACACAGTCTCTCTCTTACAAATGAAAAGTTGAATTCATAAGCAACAAAACACACACTTGCTCAATTCAGTATGCTCTGGGATTTTGTTAAAATCCCAGCTAAAGCCTCACTTGGTCTGGTATAAGCAGTAGTTTCTGGTAGCTAATGTTAGCAACTTAAGATTTTGCTATGTAACAGATATTACTGAGTCAGACTGTTGACTTTATGACTCTACTTGTGCTACTGTTACGCTGTGTTTTAGTATTTAGCATTATCCTGTAATTGCCACTTGTGGTCAAAGTGGCTTCTGTTCAGCAAAAGTTACATAGTGCTCAGAAAAATGGAAATTTGAACATCTACATTTCCATGACAACTGGGCAAACTCCATCTGCTGAAGAGGAAGATTGTGTGATTCGATTGAAAGCTCCAGAACAGCTACTAAATGGACCTTGTGGTTGTCTAGACCTAGAATGAATTTTGAATCTCAATCCAAGAAACATACTTTTGATTGAGTTGTAGCTCACAATGAAGTGTTAGCTCTGAGATTTCATGAGATTGTTGCAACTATGACAAAGATAAAGATAAATAATGCATAATCAGAGATTCACCATCTACAGATTGTATTAATACTTACAATTAAACACAGTGACACAATTATTATGAGAGAATGTAGAAAACTGTGGGTTGATTTATCAGTTTAGCTCTAACTTTGACCTTAGATTGGTCTCCATTCCCCTAGTTTAGTTGTTTCTAGCCTTTCCCTCCATTAGATTCTGCTTGTGTGTTAATTGTACGCTCACATAAGCTTAATTCCTTAAATGGTATCCTGTCACTCTTGACCTCTGCAGTGTTTACGCAGTACCTGTATGTTGTTTCTGTCACACCAGATACATTAGATTTGGGGGTTTTCAGAAATAGCTGATAGAGAAAAGAGTGTAAACCTGGCACCAGTTTCTGCAGTTAAGAATGTATACAGTATCTTGACATTTAGAGTGGAAATCATCATGTGTTTCTTGGCTTCATCGCTGGGACTCAACTGTCCCTGAGAGCCCTTGTGTGACAGCTGTTGCATGAAGAAATGACTGATTGCACTCATAATCATAGTGCACATCTGGACTGACTCCCAGGTGAAGCTTATCTGTGAGGCTGCATATCTGTCTGCTGACAGTCGTGTGTGCTGTAATATTACAGTGCTGCAAGGTGCAAAATGTGTCCATGTTCACAAATAGATCAAGTATTGAAATCAACTCTCTCGTCGTATTGAAATCAACTCTTGCTTTCAATACAACAAGTGAATAAAAGTTTTTAATTTTTGCACTATACACAGCATGATGACATACATACTGGATAAAAGACAACACATTCCGATCAGCTCAGAGTCATAGGGAGAAAAAGAAGAGCAGATGTCCTCAAATCAATTCAATCTCAGCTCTGCTGGTCTTATCCAGCTCTTGATCTGCCAGCAGAGGTCGGATGTATCCCACACACTTAGTGTGTGGCTGAATAATATTTGAGCTGGAAAGCACTCTGTGGTTTGACATGTACTTGTGATGGATGAATCTTGACTCCAGCCTTCGAGTATGAAAAACACAATGTTTGAGAACACCAGGTTGTTCGGCCTCTACCTGTTGTTTTCTCTGAAGGGATCGAGTCCAGGCCGTCTGCTGGGGGTTTCATCTGCTACGAAGAAGAGAAACACAGACGGGGAAGATGATTTAGCTGGCTCTGCCCTCAATCTCATCAGCGGACGAGCGTTGTCTACCACAGAGGTCCTGCCATTCAAATCTGTGATTTTTGGCCCTTTTGTGGTGATGGATCTCTTGTGGCTCAGAGCAAAACAATTCTCTGGGTATGCTCTGAGTGTCTTGTAGGAATGTCAGTACAGTGGTCATGACCTCTCTGAGAAATAATCCTGTAGATGTGACACTGCAGTCAAATCAAAAGTCAGAAAGACTAACATGAAACTGCAGTTTGGATTTATGGACATTAAATTTTTTTGGGCAAAGATGCCTGACTTTCTCATTCCCTGTGACTGCCTCTCTTTCTGTCTCTTCATTTAAGTTTCTCTGGCCTTTTGTCATGTCACAAACTTTTTCATTTTTCTTACCTTTTTAGCTGTCCATTCATGTGCCATCAGCAACGGAGGATGTGAACACTACTGTGTGCAGCAGTCTGCCAATCATTTCCGCTGTCGCTGCAGGCCAAATTACGTGCTGGCAGAGGATGGCAAGCATTGTAAACGTGAGTGGCCAAACTCTGGTGTAAGGCAACACTAAATACACATGAACACACGGCACAAGGCAGAAAGGAGGAATAATAAATGGGTGACTAAGGAAAGCGTGCCAATAAAACTGAGTACTTTGGAAGATTATGAAGGTGTGATTCTGGAGATTTGATCATGACATTAAAAACACATTGCCTGCATTCGCTGCCAGTCGTAATTATCTGACAGGATGTCTGTGCTGGAGCAGCATTAACTGTCATCCACGGGATGAGATATTCAATTGGAGTGAATCACAGCAGTCTCCTTTATTGTTTTTTCTCAAATTAGTATTTTGATGTCCTTGCTTCTTTTAATCTCTGATCTCTGAGGCTGTACAGTTGAGTACGGTTCTCTGGGGGTTGGAAATTATACATATATGTAATTTTAAATTACTGTCTTTCAAATGCATTTACTTTATAATTGTTGGCTGTTAGCTTCCTCTAATTTTTGCAGAGCTGAAGACTCTCATCCCAGATGCCGGACAGGCTTACACAAGTCAAACACACACACACAGCTATGCAGAGAGAGCAATAAAGAGATGAGGTGCAGGGTGGCAGTGTGGATTTAAGGCTCTCCACATGCTCTGCATTAAGATGTCACTTTTTACAGTTTTCTCCACTCCTGCGCCAGAAGTGTTTACTTGACTGACACCAGTAGATTTATGTTTATGTTTATTATGTGTGTGCTTTTTGTGCTGCAGTGCAGAATCCCTGTGCAGATCAGAATGGAGGCTGTATGCACAAGTGTCGTGTTGATGGTGGCAAAGCTCACTGCGACTGTAAAGTTGGTTACATCCTGGCTGAAGACGGAAAAACCTGTGAAGGTAAATTCACCAGTAACGGTAATAGTGACATTACAATGATTATTCCTGTAGCTCAGAGTTACTTAAGTGTTGAGTGGGGAAAAAAATATAAGGCGATACATATAGAAAACAATTTGACCACATTTGACCTGGAGCGTTTGATCGTATCACACACTTATCTTCCTCAGCAGATGAAGTTTGCTCAGTTGTCATGTTAAAAATGTTTTGAGCAGATTTCTCGTCCATGTCGGCTCAAATTCAAGTTTGAAGATTGGAAACAGCAGATAAATGGAAATTTGAACATCTACATTTCAATGTCAACTGGGAACAATTTGAACGCTCCAGAACAGCTACTAAATGGTCCCTGTCCTGATTAAAAGAAGTATAGCTTTTAAGAAGTGTAAATCGAGGAGTTTAAAAAAATGCAGAATTTGGAAGCCAATGTTTCCATTGTCAGTATTTACCAACACTGAGTTAAAAGTGTGTGAAAGACGGTTTTCAAGTGCAGAAATGGATTTGATTTGAGAGAAGCGCATATGGATGTAAATGAACCAGACGTCCATTTTATTCAGTGGTTTTTTTAAAACATATTTTTGTCACAGATATCGATGAGTGTGAGACAGAAAAGGCCAACTGTGCTCATGGCTGCCACAACACACTGGGCTCTTACGCCTGTGTGTGTAACGCTGCCTATGAGCTGGGATCTGATGGAAAACAGTGTTACAGTCAGTTTAAAACCCTCTTATTATTATTACATGCATAGAAACCTTATATTTATTGGTACAAGATAATAAGACACATTATCTCTCTGTGAACTTGTAAAAGGAATTGAGATGGAGATCGTGAACAGCTGCGAGAACAACAACGGTGGCTGTTCGCACCACTGCCAACATTCAACCAGTGGGCCTGTTTGCTCCTGTAACCATGGTTACAGACTAGACGACGACTTTAAAACCTGTGTCGGTAAGAGACTGTAATGCACTTGCATTGACTTAAAAACATGCTTCTAACAAATTATAAGGCATACTCATGCATTACATCAGCACTCATTTACAGTAACTTTCCAGAAACCTCTTATTGAATTATTAGTGTTTTATGTATTAGTGGATTAGTAAATTGGTGTTTATGACTAGTTCTGATTAGGGTTGACTTCCATTTTGGATCTAGTTCTAAGTTGGTAAAATAACCAGATTTGTGGGATGCTCAGAGTCTAACAAATCTTTTTTACTCTGTTAAATTATGCTGCTGCATACTGAGAGGTGTTAATATTATATCCAACTTATTTATATCAGTGAAGGTAGGTTAAATGTTAGAAACACCTCTCTGTATAATGCAATACAGTTCAACTGCACCACCTCTCTAAAACAGTTTCAACAAAAACTGAACATCATAACCTTCATGAAGGTAGGATTTATTGCAGGACTATTGTATTTGGCTGCATTATTTTTAGCTAGCTGTACCTAATAAACTGGCAACTGAGTGTATAACTTATGAGGGATTCAAAGGAATTTGGATTCAGTGAACAAATTTGATGCTGGATTAATATTCGATAAAATATTTTCTTTTGTAGCACAATCGTACCTATGAGATGTTGTCACATTGATAATATTGTGCTGTACTCCCTGTGAATAGAAATTATTGCCAAACATCCATTCTTATGATGCTGTTATTACTGCAGAGAACAGCTCAATCAGATGATCACCCAGTACACTAGAAAACAAAAGAATAACTGTAGGACTCTAATCTATATCGCCAGAATGCTGTTTTGGTCAGGAGGTGGAAGGTACTGATCTGGAGTTTATGGCGTTAGAATGCAGGAGTGAATGTTTACTGATACAAGCCAAAGTTTGTAAAGGGGGGAAAAAAAGTTCAGTGCTATTCTCCTTTAATTGTAACTTTGACCTTAATTGGCTGTTATACCTAATACAATTTACATTATCTCATAAAAAGTTTGTGTCTGGGCAGGGAAGCATATCTCTACAGTCTCTCCATAATTTTTGTCTTCCTGCTTGTTGTGTTTGGCAGACGTCGATGAGTGTGGAGAGCAGAGCTCCTGCTGTGAGCAGGACTGCACCAATTACCCCGGAGGGTATGAATGCTACTGCTCAGCAGGATACAGACTCAACTCAGACGGATGTAGCTGTGACGGTATGTTTAACCCTCAGTCAGAATGTGGATGTTACTCACACTTTTATGAGAATTAATTTTTATTTCTGTTTAATTTAAGAGAGTTCCAGTTTGATGTCAACACAAATATGCATGTTAAGTGAGAGCTGTTCGGTTACATTGCTTTGGCTTTTCTCAACTTCTCCTCTTGATGTAGCAAAGATGTTTGAGTCTATGTTGTGTCTGTGTTGTTTAGATGTAGATGAGTGTCTGGCTGCTAATGGCGGTTGTGATCACACATGCCAGAACAGTGCAGGTTCCTTCCAGTGTTTCTGCCACCGGGGCTTCCGTCTGGAAGAGGACCGGCAAGCCTGCACCCGTGAGTATCGGCAATCACGTTAAAGAGAGTGGGCGAGTGAGAATCACACCAGAAACATGCCAGCAGAAAATCTGGCAAACTGTTGTTGTCACACTGCAAAAAAGAAATCCTGTGTGTAGATTGTGAGTGTTAAAGAGCAGGTTTTATGGAAAAGGGATATTTTTTTAGATAGTTTGAGATGTTGTCTAAGTGTTAAAACATGAAGCTTTGACTCTTTTTTATGTAATAAATTGTATATTTGCAGGTATAGTAATATTGCCAACCAATCACGGTAGCACTTTTTAAATAATAGGCCTTTTTGACAGCAGCCATTTTTGGCTTGGCATAGTAGGAAAAGCACAGGTGTTACTACTAAAATTAAATATTAAAGAATGGCTCTGCTCTATTCAAGTGTCCTAGTAAGCCATGACAGTGTGACAGTGGGCCCTGAAGGACCCTGAAACTGAAGCAGTTAAATGGAATTCAGCAATCATTTATTTTATTATTAACACTTGTGCTTTTCTTACAGTGACATGTCAAAATGTCTTCAGTGAAAAACAACTATACCACTAACAGCCCATATCATTAGAGCTAGGTATGGAGCACCGGAAAATAAAGTCAAGACAATGTCTCCAATGTGCTTCATAGACATACAGAATTTGTCATAAAAATAAGGAAATGTGCCCTCTTTAAATTGGTCTTTTCTTAATTGACATCTGACAAAAAACCTACCAACAGTGTGCGATAGTTTCAGTTGTTACCACTTTAAAACCAGATTTTCTTGAATTAAAGTAGCATTATGCTGATATTAGTCAACCTAAGTCAGGTCAAGCTTAGAAATTTCGTAATTTCCCCTTATTTTTAACTTTATTTCATACTTACTTAAAGTAATATCACACTTGTAGCAAGAAAATTCTAAAAACAAGTTTTCATCTTTTTTGAAGAAGTGATTTGAATTTAAGACACAAAACTAAATGACATACAATGTATATTTTTTGTAGTGTGTGTAATTTACTTTCTTACTGTCCATCTCCCTGCAGCACTAGAAGATGCAATTGAGGCCCTGTCCAGCGGAGGTGCCATTGAGTTGCCTCTCATTCGCCCCCAGCTCACCTTGATGCAGGACTACAGCCAACCCTTGGAGCGCTATGACGACTATGAAGACGACGAGGGGGAGCTGAGGGCCGAGAGTAACCTGGCAGAAAAATTTGGTGAGTTTCCCTCCCCAAACCATTAACGGCTCATTATCATTAACAGGAACCTGTATTTGATTACCTGAGTGTGACTCCCGGGAGGTGAAACTGTCTGATAGACTCATTTACTGCAGGCAGGAACAGACCACACGGTGGGGGTTAATTACTGTGTTTCATGCTCCCAGACTGTTGGTACATACTGTAACACCACAGCTACTCTGGCAGGAATGCTGAGGCTTATATGTCCTGGCAGCTAAACGTAAGCCCGTAACAGAAAGTTACAGGCTCTGTTTTGTGTCGCCAAACTTGATGGACTCTTTTGACAACAGCAGAAGTGGAACATTTAATGTTACTTCACTGAAAGTTGACAAGAGTAACGCCTGCAAAAGTAATTTTGACATTTTTTGAGCTGACAAATACAGCGACTGGAATCGAAATGGTGTCCATTCAAATAAATTTGTGGATTGGAAGTCAATGTGCAGGCGTTACTTTTTTCATCAATGTTGATTTCCAATACCCTTGCGCCTACATTGCAGCGCTCCTCCCAACTTCCCCAGCAGTTACTAAATGTCAAATGTCTTCATTAGAGTTTAGATAGGACAAAAAAAATCAATCAATCCGTCGCTACAAACTGTCATGACTGCGAGCTGGATGTAGGTACTAAAGAGCAGTGTGAGCTTGAGTCTCATTCATACCCTGTTGTTTCCAGTGTGCTTGGATGACACTTTTGGCAATGACTGCAGTTTGACGTGTGACGACTGTACTAATGGAGGAAAATGTAATCCGTGGAAAAATGGCTGCGACTGCCCCGACGGGTGGATTGGCATCGTCTGCAACCAGAGTGAGGATTGGCTCAACACATACAGACACTCCTGACACACAAATACATACACATGTGTATACCATCACTACTGTATCAAGTTTTGACAGTTTAGCAGTGTTTAAACCCTTTTATTTTTCAATCTCACAGCATGCCCTGAGGGAGATTTTGGTAAAAACTGCTCGTTCCCTTGTAAGTGTAAAAATGGTGCCAGCTGTGATCCCGTCACTGGGAGCTGCCGCTGTCCACCTGGAGTCAGTGGAGACTTGTGCCAGGATGGTGAGTTGTCTCCCTTTGTCCCAGACAAAAGTATTTGTTCTCCAATTTTCAGTGAAAACATTTCTTTCCCACCACGACATGTTTTCAGTATCTGGAGTTGTTGAGTTGTTTCTTGTTGGCAGGCTGTCCAAAGGGCTTCTATGGGAAGCAGTGCAATAAGAAGTGTAATTGTGCCAATAACGGGCGCTGCCACCGGACCTACGGAGCCTGTCTGTGTGATCCTGGACTCTACGGACGCTTCTGCCACCTCCGTAAGTCCCACTGTCCTAACATTACCAGACTCTCACCCTTGAACTCTCATGTCAGGAACCCCAGATTACAAAAGATTTGAATGAAAGCCTCACTGTAAATTTTACTAGCATTGTAAGTATCCATATGCAATAAAACAAGCTCGTCATATTTCTTTTTGTGGGCCATCCTGGTGTGAAATCATCCATCCTCAATCTTCTGTCTCTCTTCTCCTCCTCGTTTTTTTCTCCTTCAGCTTGTCCTAAGTGGACCTTTGGCCCAGGCTGCTCTGAGGAGTGTCAGTGTGTCCAGCAGAACACTCTGGAGTGTCACCGTCGCCATGGCACCTGTGTCTGTAAATCTGGTTACCAGGGCAACACCTGCAAGGAAGGTGAGCACACTGTCACAATGCTCTGCTCATCAAAAGATCACAGATCAAGATTACATTTACTGTAGGTTGAGTTCAGAAAAATTACAGATGACGGATTTTATTTGAACTTTTTGGTCAAGTACAAATCAAAACACAACAAGGAAACAACAACCCCCTTAAACCTGCAGACAATACTGTCATACACAGAAAAAAGAAGTAAAAATAAAAGTTGCCAGAGCAGCAAAAAAATGTCATGCATCCATAGCCACCGTAATGGAAATGTCCATACAGGCTACAATTGTCCTTGCTCAATTGACATCTCCATAATGTGTCTGTGTATGACTTAGAAAAGGTAACGTAAGCAGTTCAAATAATCTGTACATATACTGTAGCCACGCTCTAGAGGGGCACATACATCCACATCGTAAGTCCGTTTGAGTTTCAGCCAAGTTAATTTGCTTTCTGATATAATCAGAAAAGGGACTCAGTCAGTGGAGAAGTTCCAAATTTGTCTAAAGACAGACAAACACTGAGAAAATCATTGAGCCACTTATTAAAAGGAGGGTACGGTGATTTCCATTCTCTCACATTACAGTTGTTTTAACATGATGAGTAAGTACTCTGTCCTGTTCTGTCTCTAGAATGCATCCCAGGTACTTACGGAGCCGGCTGTGAGAAGAAGTGCGCCTGTCCACCAGGAGTGTCATGTGATCATGTGACTGGAGAGTGCCAACGAAAATGCCCTCCCGGTCGTCATGGAGAGAATTGTGATCAAGGTAAGTGGCCGTACAGAGAGGACACGCTTTCCTTAATGCAATAAAGTTTCATTTGTCTTCAGTTTTTGTCCTCCCTTGTTGAGACAAATCTCTCCTGTGTCCTGTGTCAGACTGTCCAGAGGGAAGGTTTGGAACAGGCTGCGTACATCCTTGTAACTGCAGCGGCGCTACATGTGACAAAGTGACGGGACAATGCAAGTGTCCAGCGGGAACGACAGGAAAACACTGTGAGAACTGTGAGTGCAGTCAGGGTTTTTTTAATGGCTGAGTGCTAAAATAACCACACAAATTTGACATAATGATAAAAATGTGAATATCAATCTTTTTCACAGTGTGTCTGGAAGGTTTCTGGGGTCCAGGCTGCACAGAAACCTGCCCAGTTTGTGAGAACGGAGGCGTGTGTGATAAACACAACGGGTCATGTAACTGTGCTCCAGGGTTCATGGGCAGATTCTGCCAGAACTGTAAGTATCAGCAGTGTGCATTTTTGGTTTCCATAGCAACGTGCATTAAACAGTCAACCAGCTGAGGAGGACGGCAGCACTGTGGAGTATTGAAATCACGCAGTGGTGCAGTTTGGACAAGAAATAAAGGAACATGTTAGAAGACGGAGGAGTAGTTTTTCTCTGAGGTCATTAGCTAAAGTCCTTCGGCTGCCTGAAAACTACTTCAGACATATTTTCACCGGGAAGAACAAATATAATTCCATTTCAAAAAACCAATGGCTCTTAAAGCCTCACTTGATGGCTGAATCATAGAATCAAAACTGTTGTGGGAAGTCACTGTGCTTTCATGCAATCTAGTGGAGTTGGTTATGGTAGATTAGTCTTGCTGTTTAAGAGATTGTTTTCCTTGTGCAGCATGCCCGAGTGGACGTTTTGGTCAAGAATGTCAAATGAAGTGTGTGTGCGAGAATAATGCTCGCTGTGACCCGGTGAGTGGGCGGTGTACCTGCGCTCCAGGCTGGACTGGAAACAACTGCAGGAAAGGTAACAGTGCTGGAAAACATTCGTTATCACTGCAGACCTAACCTAACATCAGCTACTAACGCTGAAGAGAATTATGTAACAACACTGATCTTATATATGCAGCAAAAGATGTCCCTTTTTATGTCTCAAATGTGATGTTCCTGTTGCAGCGTGTGATGCAGGGCACTGGGGGGCAGACTGTGCAGAAATATGCGACTGTAGAAACGGAGACGGCAGCTGTGACGCTGTGACGGGCCAGTGCAACTGTGAGGCTGGTTACACTGGAACACACTGCCATCAGAGTATGCAGTTATATGTTTGTCTTACAGCATTTAAAGTGTTCAATCTGTCTTTTTTTTTAATGATTTGTGATATAAGTTTTTATTTGTAGAAAAATTACTACGAAGTTCTTGCACACCAGAAAGTCTTATTGACATGCGCATTGCATCAAAAACTGTGAAAGAACCAAAAAATGTGTCATTCTTGTTGCTACCACCAGATGGTGCCAAAGTAAAAATGTATAATCCTACACACAGTGGTTTTAATATATCAGTTTGGTCTCTTTTTGCCATTAGTTTTTTTTTGTTGTGTTTAACAATATGTTTAAATAGGTACTTATTTTGTATTGTTGAATTTATAAAACATGACATTGGACATGACATGTTCACCGTTATTTGCAGCTACATATCACTAGCCTGTAAGTCTAAGTTGTGTGTGTGTGTATCTGATATTTCTTCAGAGTGCCCAGCAGGTGTGTTTGGTCTTGGTTGTCGCCATCGGTGTCAGTGTGACAACAAGGCGTTGTGCGACCATGTGAGTGGAGCTTGTACCTGCCAGGTTGGATGGACTGGAACCTTCTGTGAAAAGCGTAAGAGAAGCTCCTTGATCATGAAGCCAAATTCACCAAGTGAGTATGTATATATGCTAGTAACAGGTAGTGTTTACATCTGTGTGTGTTTCAGCGTGTCCTCAGGGTTTCTACGGACTGGACTGCCAAAAGAAGTGTTTGTGTCTAAACGGCGGGAGCTGTGACCACGTCAGCGGAGCTTGTTCCTGTCCTGCTGGCTGGATTGGTCCGTTCTGCAACCTGAGTGAGTGACAGGTGCACCACAGAAGGTTATAAAGTCGACAGGTGCTGGCATCACTCCAGTGTAATAAAAGAAAGTTGGAATCAGAGGCTCAGATGGTTCGTAGCAGGACAATTCTATAGCAGCATCGAAGCACCGAGAACATCTTTGTACCGCTGACTCACAGTGGAACAAAAACACGCTTGGTTTCAGAGTAATTTGGGAAAACCCAGCGCAGTCACACATGAGAAAGCACCGACTTGATGTTCCCCATGCTATGGCCTGTATCACTTACCAGACACTGGAATTCCCACTTTTGATCAACAGAGTTCATGAAGAGGTAATGATATTGTTTGTCCCTCTCCTGGCAGCGTGCCCAACCGGTTCCTATGGGGAAGGGTGTAACCAAACCTGTAGCTGCCGTAACGATGGCATCTGCCACCCGGCCAGCGGGCAGTGTGTGTGCACGCCGGGCTGGACCGGACCCAACTGCACAGAAGGTGAGTGAACACAACACAGAGCAAAGTAATCATCTATACGACAGGTAAATAAGGGGTCACAAGATGGTTTTGTCTGTGTGTTTTTCTCCCAGAATGCCCTGCAGGGTTTTATGGAGCAGACTGTCGGCAGCGCTGCTTGTGCCAGAATGGAGCCACCTGTAACAAGACCAACGGAAAATGTACATGCGCCAGTGGATGGATGGGCACAGCCTGTGAACTGGGTAAGACTCAGAGATGCTGTGAGTAAGTTTATAAGGTTTATACTTTTACTTGGCACGTTTCTCTCTGAACTCTCACACTGATAAGCTCATAGGGCTGGACAATAAACCAAATTTAGTAAATTATAAACTTGAAACTTTTACCAACCTAATCTTATTCATATCACAATTTTAAATAAATGTCAATAGCTACAACAACCAATGGCATCTCACCAGAAGTTCAACCAACCAATCAGCCATCAGATCAGTATCTTTAACTCATCATACAGGAATTAAACAGGACAAACATGTCAGCCAGAATGAGAAAACAAATACATGCACTGATGTATTTAACGTTATCGAGGTGAATCTGATGATTTATCTTGATATAGACTTTAGGTTGTTTGGCACACCTCTACAAACTTGCTCTCAGTAACACTGAATTCAGCCTTGTCATGCAAAGTCATAATGATGTTGGTCAGTCTGGACAGAAATGCAGAAGAATAACATTACCTGAACCCTGAAGTAAACATTTAACACAGAGGCCTGTGGTTGTTTTACTGTGCTCGGGAAATACATCAATCTGAGTTCAATTTGCTGCCTTAGCTCATTTACTTTTGCCTACAGTCTGGTTATTAGTTGGCAGAGTTTTTTTCTGCACCACAGACGAGTCTGCTCTGTAAAAGTCACTGTCGACCCGGCAATGACATTCCAGCTCGTTCTCCCCCTGAGCTCCACATCACACACTATCCTCCCTCTGTGCCTGTTACAACCTTTCCCTGTCGAGCTGTGCCAGGCCCAGCCCCCTCTTCATGCTCAGGAAACCTCTAATCCTGTCGCTGGAATGTCTTTACAAGTCTAAACTCTGTGGCTACTACCTCTGATTGCCAGCTCCATACTGTTTCCAACTATAAATTATTGGAAAAAACAAAAAAACATGTTGCAGCCCTCAGCAGAAATATGACAAAGCAAGTTTCCCTGTTGTATGTGGTTCACATCATGATGTCTCTGTTTTCTTTCTCTTGTCTTGTCTCACATGTGTGTTTCTGCTCGTGCGCGCTGCTGTATGTTTACACAGAGTGTGTAGCAGGCCGTTTCGGGGCGGACTGCCAACAGCAGTGTGAATGTGAGAATGGCGGCCAGTGTGACAGACAGACCGGACGGTGCAGCTGCAGCGCCGGCTGGATCGGAGAGCAGTGTGAGAAAGGTGAGCCAGTGACTCTGCACGACTGTAGCAAAACTAATGAACCTACAGAAACCTGTGACCTCATGGGAACTGCTGCACTGTGGAAACTGTTGGACTGGCAATATTGTGTATTTTCTTTTATTTATAACATCTAATTTGCACCTTCTCTGCTCAGCATGTGAACCAGGCCTGTTTGGTGCCGGCTGTGAGGAAAGATGTCAGTGTGTGCACGGGGCCTCATGCCACCACGTCACTGGAGAGTGTCAGTGTCCACCAGGGTGGAGAGGGAAACTCTGTGACAAAGGTACAAACCTGCAGTTAAAAGAGACTGCGGTGCTCTTGCAGCCCCTGGTGGACGCAGTTTGTCCTGTTAGTTTTCAAACATCCACATGCATGGGCAGGATTAGAGAAAACATTTACATTTTGGATAAAAGTTTTTGACGTATTATTTAGGATTATATGTTATGCACTTACTTTCTTGATATTGTCATTCTGTTTCTCCAAGTTGTAACTGCTACTTCTGTCTACTGTGTGTATATGACAGCTATGGCATGTCTGTTTGGGACGACTGATCCCTTCTCTGTTGCTCTTCCTGAGGTTTCTTTTCTCTTTTATCCCATAAAGTTTTGTTTTGTAGAGTTCTTCTTTATCCTAATTGAGGGTCTAAGGATAGAGGGTGTTGAGGATTGTTATGCCCTTTAAGGCAAATGTATAATTTTGAGCTATAAAAATACAATTGACTTGACGATAAGTTTTATCATACTTGTACTTGCCAGGGTTCTCATAAATGTTTGCATGAGGAATATATATATATATTATATAAATAGATCAAAACAGAACTAATTTTCAGTTTAAATTACAGACTGATCGACATCTACTTGTAGAATTTATTGATAGGGATAAAGGGGGAATGTATGCACAGAATAAAATTTCTTCCCAAGTTTTAGCTATAAACATCTATTTTTTGGACTTTTGTTTCCTTTCAGCCTGTTTGCCAGGTATGTATGGAAAGGGTTGCATGCAGCGCTGCAGCTGTGCTCAGGGCACGTCCTGCCACCACGTCTCTGGAGACTGCGGCTGTCCTCCTGGATTCACGGGCAACGGCTGCGAGCAGAGTGAGTGCTGCAGTACCAACTTCTGCCTCCACTGCTTTTCAGTCCATTTAGAAAATAAATTAGAAGCTCAGTTGGTTTTATAAACTCATTCTTGCATTAATAAAACACATTGAATGACACATTTATGATGCATCAGAAAGCAAGAACATCTCTAACAAACTGCACATGTGAACCCTCTCCCTCCCTCCAACAGCTTGTCTTCCAGGAACATTTGGACAGAACTGTAACCAGCTCTGCCAGTGCTCCGAGACAAACCAGCTCTGCCACCCGGTGTTTGGATCATGTTACTGCGCTCCAGGTTTCCATGGCCCCAAATGTGACCTAAGTATATCAAACAGCATATTTATACTTCTTACACATATCACATTACGCTGAGAAAGTAAATAAAAGCCTTTTAAAAAGTACTAAATCTCGGCTGTTTCAATTTTATTTTTAGTCTGTGGAGATGGTCATTATGGTCCAAACTGTGAAAGAGAGTGCCAGTGTGAAAATGGAGGGAAGTGCGTTCCTTCCACTGGAGCCTGTGAATGTCCAGCAGGGTTTATAGGAGCACGCTGCAACACCAGTGAGTCCATCTGAAGCTGAGATGGTGACAGTGAATAAATTAGTTATAAATGATAGTGTTGGGATGACAAGTAATCTGGTGTGTCTCGGTGGTGACAGCGTGTCCAGCCGGGCGTTACGGAGTCGATTGTGCTTGGGCGGCGCTGTGTGGAGACGGAGCCCAGAATGACCCAGTCACCGGCCGCTGTGTGTGCATCCCTGGACGCAGAGGAGAGGACTGTGGACATGGTGAGATTTCACTACTCGTGCTGCAATAACCTGCACCTGAATATTCTACATTACACACAAACCCCACCTGCCCCACCATCAAAGTGTGGGGCAAAAAAGCTTAGTGGTGAAAGCTTTTGTCTCCCATACAGCAGATCACAGGTTCGATTCCTCTATTGTGACCAGTGTCTGTGTTTTTTTTAAGCCCTGATGTCTGCAACAGGAGTTACAGTTTACAGACAACAGCAGGAATTATTTTACACAAGAAAACCAACTTTTTTGTTGTCTTGTATTTGTCTGTTTTGATAATGAAGCAGAATGTTTCCTTCAGTTTAATTTGAGCGGGTGTTTTCCGCCTCAGGCTGCCCTCCAGGCTGGTTTGGGGCAGACTGTGTCCAACGCTGTAACTGCAGCAATGGCGGAGTGTGTGACTCTGCAACTGGCAACTGTACCTGCGGTCTGGGCTGGACTGGTGCACACTGCGATAAAGGTGACAACACACACTTTTATACATCTTGTTTTCTTGAAGCAGTCAAGCTTCTTTTTTTGCACCTGCTTCTGCTCATTATCGCATACATAATTTGCTGTTGCATGTTAAATTAAACGTAGAGACTAGTGTTAAGTCACAAGGTTGATTTTGCTGTTTTTTGTTTTTTTTTGACTGCGTCTCCCAGAATGTGCTGCGGGCAGATTTGGTGCAAACTGCGAGCTGAAATGTAACTGTCAAAATAACGGCACTTGTGACAGAGTGACAGGGACGTGTCACTGTGGTCCAGGCTACTATGGACATCTGTGTGAGCATGGTGAGAACTGAACAGATAAACACACACCAAGAGAGACAAAAGTTTCTTAACAGAAAGAAAAGTCTGATCATATTCTATATATTTTTATTGTCTGTGTAGCTAAGGTCTGAACTATCCTATTCCTCTTTGTCATAGAGCTCCATTGTTGTCCAAAAACTATTTAAAAAAACAAACAACAACACATCAATACACTACTAAGTGACATTTTCCTTTATTACAATGAAAATGGACACTGTCATTTATTTTGAGTCAATCCCACATACACCATCCTGCTGCCGTAAATACTCACTAAATCACCAAATGTATACTGAAAATTGTCATGGTGACAAGATGCTGCTTTTTTGTAAGAGGTCTCAAGCCAAAAGGTTGGAAACTACCTGTTTAATCTTTAACAATGCATTTTGTTTTGTTAACATATTGTTTTATGTCAAATCTTAATATGAAAAGATGTCAAATAAATGTAGTAGTACAATATTTCCATCTGAAATATGGTTGAGTATAAAGTAGCATAAAATAGAAGTAAAGTGCAAGTACCTCAAAATGACACTAAAGTACATTACTTGAGTAAATGTACTTACTTCCCACCACTGTTCGATACCCAGCTCTGTCTCAAATGTCCATTTGTACTTAATCTTTTAACTAAAGCTTCCACTTTTGAGGTGTCAAAGTTAAACTTTGGGGTTTACATTTGTTTATTACTCTTGTGAGAATATTTTAAAACCATGAAGGTCAGTTTTAAATCGGGTGGCATGAATCCCACGTCCTCAGCTTGTCCTCCTGGTCTCCACGGCCCGCTGTGCCAGCTGCAGTGTGACTGTATGAACGGGGCCTCCTGTCACCCCGTATCGGGCCAGTGCGTCTGTCCTCCCGGACACCACGGAGCTCGCTGTCACAGAGGTTAGTCAAATCACTGCCGATTACTCCAATACAGGATTACTGCCATGTTTTGTGCCTAATTGATCCTCTTTTTGAAAATGTTTCTCCTGTCCCCGACGACTCCCTCAGCGTGTGAACAGGGTACCTACGGTCACGGCTGTGCCAAGCTGTGTGACTGTGAGGAAGACGCGCCATGTGATCCCGTGACAGGAAGATGCCTCTGCTCCTCAGGGAAGACTGGACTCAGATGTGACATCGGTAATCTTCTATCCTCTTCCCAACTTTGAGAACACACACAGACCAGTGTGAGCTTCAGTGCAAGTCCAGCAAAAATTCAAACGTGTCACTCCCCTCCTGTGCTTTATTTAAGAGAGGGGGGCTTTACAGCGCTTTAAACCCAAGAGAGTTAAACGAGCTGATATGCTCCCTCTTTCTTGTTCTATTTAAAAGCCTGGAAAGTTCTGAATTTTTATTTATCAATGGATTGTTTTGGAAGACCGGTGAAAAGAGCATTACAGTTGTCTAATCTGCATGAAATAAATGCATGAACAAGTTTTTCGGCATCTTGTTGACAAAGGAGCGGCCGTACCTTTGCAATATTTCTTAAATGAAAGAAAGCTGCTTTGGTTACCGTCTTTATGTGGGATTTAAAGTAATGCCCAGGCTCGTGACTTCTGATTTAACCTGTGGGGCCACACCGCTAAGCTAACCGACTGCTGTAACTTCCTAGTAGAATAGTATCAATCTTCTCATCTCTCTGTTAGAAAGCCAATAAGCGTATTTCCCAAAATGTCAAACTATAACATTAAAAGTACTTTGTGTTTCATGTCAGACTGCAGAGCGAATCGTTACGGGCCAGACTGTGCCGAGACCTGTGAGTGTGAGAACGGGGCGCAGTGCGACCGACGCAACGGCCGCTGTACCTGCCTGCACAGCTGGATCGGACTCTTCTGTCAAGAAGGTACAGTAATGAGGAACCAGCATGATATGCATCCCCGCTGTCTCAGCCGTTATCTTACTTCATCACTGCATCCACACGGACGGCAGGTGACGAGCTCTGCTGACTCTTGAGACAGAAGAGAAGTGACATTTTAGCTGACTTGGTGAAATAAGAGTAAATAGCTAGTTTAAGTGCTGACAGCAGTCAGTTACTGTCTGCGCTTGGGGCAGAACTGCAGAGGCTGCACTTTCTCTTCGGTGTCGTCTTTGTTCTCACAGCTCTTTGTGCGCGTCTCCCCAGGTGGACCTCCACGCCTCACCTACGGCAGCAGCAGAGGAGACTCGCAACATGACAACTCATAGCACCACCATAGCTGGAAGACTCCAACTAAAACTGGGACAGATCAGCTACGTTTTACTGAAGTGACTCAAGTGAGTGAAAGCTTGTTACAGGAAGTTGTAGCAGGCAGCTGGAAGACCTTCATGGAAATAGACTCTCTGATGAGAACAGCAGTTTCATGGTCGGACTTGAGCTGGATCATCCATTTTTTTTGCGTGCCAAAGTGTCCTTTGAACTGTTCAAGCTTGTTTCATCAGCCTGACCTCGCTGGTACACAATTTTCTTGCGTGGAACGTCAAACACCTTTTAGTCTTCAGGATTAAAACTTCTCCTCAAAAACTACATCCGCAGAGTGCAGTGTCAGGAGATTGTGGTTACTGCACTTTTGGTATTTTGTGTTTAATATTTTGTCCTCTAAATACCTTTTTTGCAAGTACTGTATATAAAATAATACATTTTTTTAAAGGATATTGCTGGATATGATGCAACCTCTGACACTGAGGCAATTTTTGAAACCATATTTCATTACTTGCCAGTACTATGAAGTACTACCCTCAGTCCAATGGTGCTTTACTGTATAATGCAACAAAGAGTATAATGATCCTCAGACTTTTATAGTATATCACAGAAAAGCACATTACCGTAAATATGCTTTAATGGACAGCTGGAATTTTACAGTTCATTAAAAATCACACAGCATTAATTTGCATCTTCTCCAAGGTTAAGTGTCTAAATATTTTCAGTTGAATTCATTGTGTATAAATTGCTTCATATTTATATTTCATAGTTGTATACAATTTAATATACTGCAAGTTTAAAATGCATTCTTGTTTTCCACTGGATAAGAGACTTTGCAGCTCAGCCAAAATGTACACTCCAGTAAACAACCCAGAATGAGATTTTACACATGAATGCCAATAAAGACAGACACATAAAGGTTTGTTTACCATTCTTATTTTATCATTATTTCAATGAAGATCAAAGCTGTACATCCTGTCTAAATTCAGATTCAAGCACAGTGCTGACAGCAACGCCTGCAAAAGAAAATTAAAAAAGAAAAGAGAAAAGGCAGAGGTGATCACAACCAGAAATATATACAAAGGTCAAACTATGTACAGGAGATACCAGGCTCTCACTACATCATCTTCAGAGTGAATTCAGTCCACCATTGCATTCACTTCAGAGCGTTCCTCATAATGCATACACAACACAAGAAAATTGCTTCTTTTTGTCAGTCTTAAAATTGATAGAATACTAATAGGAAAAATGCAGCATGGTGAAAAAAATAAACAGTTCTTTTAATTCTCTCTACTGCATTAAAAGCTAAAACAAAAATATATTCTCTGTATAACCTACAACCTTCTGTAAAATAAGCTCTATCCATGTGTGTGGCTCTGGTTTCATTTCTGAACTAGTCATTAAAATGTTAGAACAGCAAATATGATGAAACTGGGACCACTTAAAGCATGAATTTCTCCTACACAGGCGAGGGCACCGGGTAACTACACTTCAGCCTTAAAACAAAGTTATTTCTACAATGTGCAGAAACATTTTAAACACCACACGATCTTTGTCGGGCAGGTCAGCACGGTGTGAAATAACACTGATGATCAAAATAAAATGCACAGCGATACCATTTAAAGTTTGACAGTTTGGGAAATACACTTATTCGCTCTCTTGCCGAGAGTTAGATAAGATTGATACCTCATGTCTGTATATGTCTAAATATGAAGCTAACATTACCGCCAGCAGCCGGCTAACTTAGCTTAGCATAAAGACTGGAAACGGCTAGCTTGGCTCTGTTCAAAGGTAACACAGTCCACCTACTCTAATTAAAGAGGTATCTTTTTTGTTTAATGTGTACAAAAAATCGAAGTGTAAAAGCAACAATTTGCCGTTTTACGGGGGGTTATGAACAAGTCTTGTGTCAAAGTCTGTTCCACCTTCGAATAGCGTTTCCCTACAAACAGTTTCCTGCACCGCTGTCCTTTGCGGTTGGAGTTACAGCGAAGACCTACTGAACATGGCAGTGCAAAGTTTGCCTCTTTTTCTATGGGATGCGAGCAAATTGCGATTTGTTCGCTGCCAATGGGTCTTCACTGTCAGGTGTCGCAGAGATAACTGCCGTTTGGTCGAGGTTAAGCATAGCAGAAAATGATTTGTTGGGGTTAGGAATTCGACTGGGTTCAGGTTTAAGTAAGGGGAAACATAAATCGATGGGGAGAGACTTCAACACAACAGGTGACTATTTCTTGGCTAGGACCAGTAACTTAAGTTTTTGTACGGATTAAACAAACGAGATATAACTTGTTAATTAGGGAGCTTTAGAGAAGCTGGTAGGTGGATTTTGTTACCTTAGGACAGAGCCAGACTAGCAGTTTCTAAGTTAGTCGGCTTCTGGCAGTAACGTTAGCTACGTTTTTAGCAGATATGAGTGTGGTATCCATCTTTTTATTTGTTTTTTATTATTTTTGGGCGCAGCCAAAGATAGACAGGAAAGAGGGAGAGAGAGAGTATAACATGCAGCCCGGGCCGCTGCAGTAAGGACTCAGCCTTAGTACATGGGGCGCCCCTGAATCTTTTTATTTTAACTCTCGGCAAGAAAGTATATTTCCCAAAATGTCGAACTTGTCCTTTAAGTCTCACACTTTCTCCCCACTCCCTGCAGATGAAAATATTACGACAAAGGGACTCCACATACTAAATTAACTAAATGTTCTTTGCTTATCTTTTTTTTATTCCCCCCTCTTCTTCTGGCTTGTGCCAGTTTTATTCACGTAGACACAGCAAATCAAACGAATACAGGGATCAATTTATACAACACGCTAAAGGAAGTGATTCCCCCCAACACACATACACACAGGCTTAACAGCTGAGACATTAAATCATTTTGCTGTTGTTAAAAATCACCTAGGAGGAGTAACGAAGCAGACTGTAAACCTCATCCGCACAAATCCCTTACAGTAACGTTCACTTTGATTATAACCTCCACTTTAACCGACAAGCACCTGCATCTCATTCATGTCATCAATCGCACTAATGTGACAGTTTTCTTCATCTGTACTTTTTCTGCTAAGAATCAATAGTTTATTAGCTGTTAGTAAAGATTTGTTATCTACACGTGTTAGTAAGCGGAGTAGCATCACCTTGCTTGTCCCGCAGGTGCTGTAGGCTGGGTGAAGAGGGCCCATGTTTTGAGGATGTAATGCATGCCATCCACTTGTGCTTTAATCACAGTAAGAGGGCACCCAAAGGAGAAAGAATGATATAGGGTGGCGTCAAATTTTGCAATAATATTTCTGACACATGTCGTCGCCTGAAACAAACCTTACTGATCCTAAAGCAAGTAGCTGTACTATGCATTCTGTATCTGAAGGACGTATTTGTTAACTAGTATAACAGCATTGTCAAGTAAAGATATATATGGAGTAAAGTCCATACTATAGATAGATAACAAGCTGGACAGCACATGCATCAAGATGAGTTCTACAGGAAGTGAGAGTGAAACGCTCGGGGGTGTGTTGTCAAAGAGATATGAAGAAGAAGAAGATCTTTGGCTTAAGCCACGCTAAAATGTCACTGGTCCTCCCCAGTGTCCACACATGAAAGAAAGACAGACGAGTAAATATAACCTCCTGACCATGTGCACGCCAACACACGACTAAAACCACCTGCTCTGTTCCCTGAGCTGCTGCCACTCACTGATTAACTGGACACACACCGCCTCTCCTCGCAACAAACACCACTTCCACCAGTCAGCGTTCCCGTATATACTGGGGGACATGAGACAAGTCGGCCAGAGGGGCAGCTGTCGAGCTGCTCGTCTACGCCAGCGCCCACTGCACAGTCTGATGCAACTGTAAATAAGGCAAAATACTTGAACAAAATTTGATCAAGGAGAAGTTTCCATGAGATGTGGAGCCAGCACTGATACGACCACTTCCTGTACAGTAGATCCTCAGCCTGAAAACAGAGAACAGAGGCTGGGTAACACAGTGAAGTACGACTCTGCTTTTCATTTTACACGACTGCAGTTCCTACTGTTAGGGATGAATGAATAGCTAATCTCTTCAGTGGCAGACGAGATGCCCTGACACATCGGCCTATGCTCCTGACTCTTCGTAACGGACGGTTCACAGGACGGAGGAGGGGCGGTTGTTCCCCTCCCCACATCTAGGCCGCCACGCTTAGACAGCAGGAGCGTCGGAGCATCGGGCTGGACAAACGTACTGCCAGTGAAGATGCAGAGGGAGGATGAGGAGAGGGAATTATCAGGAGGCGATATGATTCTATAGTACAATGGCTGTGAGATTAAAGACTATTGTAATACCCATCCTCCTTACAACTACCCTCCAACACCTATACTGACAATACTAAAGTGCTGATTGTTTAAAGCCCACGAGAAGGCTTGTACACTGATAATGTCGACAACACAAACAAACAGTTTTTCAGAGAAACCTTGACGGACTCATACAGTACACAGGTGTTTGTAAACAGAACGTCCAAGGAACAAATGCATGGCTATGGTGCATGTGCAACAGAATAGTTCTCGTATATTCATACAGTATGCACTTAATCTTCCTTTTAGTTGCATTCAGTTTTAGGAAAGAAAAAAAAAGCTAAAAAAGAAATCTGGCGGCCAAGCAAGCGTGTGCTTATTTTTTTATAAAGATTTTTCTCTACGGTTTTAAAATACGTTCAGCTGAATTGAATGTATAACTGATTTAAGTATGAGCGCATATCCCTAACCTCTCTTCCACTTATGTCTTTCTTAGTCAATCCCTTCCTTTCCTGTGGGGGTGACTGTATTTTTTTCCCCCTTTTCTTAATCTTATCCCCGTGACTCTAAATGAGGTGCCCTGGGTGGCCTTGGTGTGGCCAGACTCATGCGCCAGGGTCTCACTCAGTAAAAGCTCAAGCAAACAGAGGATCAGGCAAAGGTGGGGCACTGCGGCTGCAGCCCGGGTGCAGGCCTGCCGGGCGGGGGCCGTGCTGCGCGTTAGGAGCGGTAGTCCTTTTTACTGTACGGCTTGTTCCCCAGGATGCTGTCCACCTCGTGTGTAATGGACGATGACAACTTTGGAAGAACCTGTGACAGGAGAGACACACAAAGGGTGAATATGTTTCTCCTCACTTATATCTACCGTCAGTGGTTTTGGTCATTGGTTAACAAAAAAACAAAAACAAATTGTTGTTGTCACCATCGTGGTTTCAAGTTGTGAAACTTCCAGCTCTTTACTACAAAATACAGAAACCCAAAAACTGGGAAAATTAAAAGTGTAAAGTAGGCAGTTTCACAGCTGATCTACAGTTTATTTGTTAGGTTTTTGTGCCTTCTTTTACTCAAATTCAGCTTATTTGTAAGTGTAAATGATTACACTTGATACACTGGAGTCACAAGTATTCAGATGCTTTACTGAAGTAAAAGTACCAATAAGCACAATGTAAAAATACTCAATTACAAGTAAAAGTATTATTAGCAATATTTTGTTACTGATACATTATTTTAATAATAATAAACATTATATTTTTACTGTAATTTCCTTAACAGGAATCCAGAAAATAGTTTAAAAATTACAACTAGTTTAGTTTCACCATGATGTAATTAAATGAAAGCTATACACATCACACACAAAAGATCATTTGTTCTCTAATTTTCCAGTGTAGACATTAAATACATACTAAATGGAAAAAAGGAAGTCATTTTATGTGGACTTTGCGTCTATTTTAGGGTCTGTGAGCTAAAATTCCCAGTAAAAGGAAAACTGCGGAGCCCTTGGGAAATGTGAGCATAGCATTTCAAAACCGAAATATCAAATGTGCTGGGGGAGAGGAGACATATAGTGAGCACACATCGAGTATACTAACGTGTATACACGTACACACACACACACACACACACACACACACACACACACAGGAGGATGCACAAAGCATCAGAATAGAGAAGAGCAGGAATGCTCTTTACTGCAGGCCAGACATAATGCGAGGAGAGGACGAAAACCCCATTAAGAGTGCATCTTATCAGGAGAGGAAGAAGTGGCAGTAAGCTCGTCTTCAATCCCCCTGGCAACTGATACTCTGCTGACCTTATTAACTCGGTACAGTAAAGCACCCAAGCGTGCAGCAGCAAACTGCCCCAGAGGCCGAGCTGTACCCAAGAGAGGAGGACTGCTGTTACGGACAGTAAGCCACGAATACGGGGCTGATGAAACAGGTCAGGTCACATTTTCACAAATTGAGCCACTGATTTGCTCTGCGAAACAGGCATGTGTACACACACAAACACACACTCATTTTGGAGCCTCACCTGTATTGCTCCTATGTTCTCCATCAGCTGGTCGGTGTTGGACGCCCCTAAAAGGACAGAGCTCACCCCCTCGTTCCGTAGGCACCACGCTGCAGGAGACCAGTAAACAGCAATGACACCCCCACCATGACTACGGACATACACACACACTCTCACAGCATAATTCACACACAAACACACTACAACATTTCCACAAAAACACTTCGCAAACACACACCAGTTTGATTTTTTTTTTTTTAACACGTCAAATACCTTTTACGACTTCAAAAAATGCTGATAAAACATGAAAGCTACTGCAACATTTCCTGTCCACAAAAGAAATATGACAAAATTATAACTGGACACAAACTCTGCACTCACATAATGCTAACACATAAAAATACTCCACTACAAGCAAAACTCCTGTACTTTTAGGTACAAATTTGAATTCAGCAAAAAGTACTCACTGTGCAGCAGAATGTCTATTTACATTTTCGTATATTATTTGATTATTATTACTGAATTAACATGTAAGCAGCATTTTGAATGTTACAACTGGAAGCTCATTTGAACTACTTTATACATAGAAAAATATTCTGTATACTGTTAGTTACTGATAGTTTCATCTATAACTGTATTTTATAAAAATGGATCATAGTTTTTTTTTTAACATTATCTCAATCTGCAAAGTTAAGTAGTACCTTGTTTGCTGTGAAATTGAACGCACTGATCCAACTTTTTTCTACCAAAACTGATTCCAATATCTCAGCTCTGGGTATTCCTGCTGACACTGAGTACTGACTCGATACCAGCGCTTTCTTTCTTCTAAATTTAAAATCTGTATACCTCACTGCATGGAACTCATTGGAATCATTTTTATGTAGGTAAGATGAGGCTTTCTGTGGCAACTGAGTCAGCAGCCCGCCATGCCTGAATGAATGTAACTGATGGCAGAAACACGGATTTTAAAATGGAGTAGAAGTATAAAGTAGAATAAAATGGAGATAATCAAGTACAAGTACCTTCAGTACAATACTTGAGTAAATATACTGCTAATAATATGCAAGAAACATTTTTTGTGATTGCTCTGAGCAAATGGACACAAAAAACCTCATCTGTTTGGTTTGCAATTATAATTGTGAGCTGTATTATGCAATACACGTGCATGCTTTTACAATTGAAAATACACTTAAGAATATTACAGTATAAAGAGATGGAGAATTCTTCTGTATAAATAGTGGGATTATGATTCTACATAAATCTTCCACCAAAATGAGAATATGGCAAAAAAGAAAACAGTTGAAGGTCTTCCACTGGATTGACACAAGTGTAGACCTTCCCTCAGGCCACTCAGATACCCACACCATCTATTTACGGAACTGAATTTACCACCAGGCCTCAGTATCAAGCCTAAGGCAGGAAGGAGTTTGTCATTGTTTTATAGTTTTTATTCAATACTGGAGTGCCACGGTGATGTAGAGGACTGCATGTTGGACATTAATCTCCCGTGCTGCCTTCAGGAGTGCTGGAAGGATTTATGGTAATTGGGAGAGATGACTGAGTCCGATAATGGGCCGTGAAACCTAATCTATGACACTGCATTACTGCGAGGGTGATAACTCTGCCGTGATCTGCGCTGAGATAGAAAAGGGAGTCCCATATTTACTCGCTGCCTCCCTAACGTCTGACGCTTTAACAGCCCTCGCAGGAGTGCACGTCTTCAGGGTTTACACATTCTCCCTTTCCTGCCCGGCAGAGAATCGATATCAGTTACTCGCTGGATTTATGTCCGGGATGCTATTTTAACGCTGACACTGGAAACTGTTAAATACATGTCAACACCACAGACCTGCATATACAAATATATACTGTAAACATTTGCATTCCTTATGTTGATATTTACATGACTGTCTTAATGTATTCAAAGGGGCCGTGCCAGATCCTTGTTTAGGAGATACTGTATATTCTATTAATGTTAATGCAATTCCTATTCCTATGTCCCTGAGAGACAATGAGAAAGGTGATAGATGCGTTTATATCCCTTTTAATAAACACTATTTACACTCTCTTTTTCTCATGTCTTTTTTGTAACTACAGTCGTTACAGCACAGACACATATCGGACAACACACCAACAGTCAAACCAGACAGCTGCGAGAGCGGCGCTGACCTCGGCCCGTCCGAGGCAGAGGGACGGACAGACAGACAGAAAGAGAGAGAGCGGCAGAGTGTATCTGCGTACCGATGGCGAGTTGGGGCAGAGTGCAGCCCAGCCGCTCCGCGATTGCCTGCAGCTCTTTCAACTTCGCCTGCTGACGCCGGCCCTCCTCGCTCAAGATCTTGTCCTTCAACCACTGGTAACCCTGTCGAAAACACAGCACACCTGCTCAAAAACAGCCCTGCTCACACCGCTGCGCCGCAGCTCCTGTGTCACCAGGGCCTGTTTTTAAACAAGTGACTCTGTCTCCTGCTGCCTACACCTCAGCCAGGGAAACACAGCTACAGCTCCGCTTACTGAAATGTTTTTAGTTCATTGTTATTATTACAAAGTTACAAACATTAGGAGAAGAAAAAATCTCTATTTATACTGACTATTACTGTACATGTTGAAATTATATTTGTTTGTGCTCAGCTGAGTCAAAACAATTATCTTTATATAGTATTAAGGATCAGGAATTATACCATAATGCCATTAGTAACAAGTCAGAAACCAGCAAGAATAATCACTGAGTTAAAGAGTCAAAATACCACATCACACAACATCCACAGGCAACACTGAACCAAACAGGAAGCAGCACATTCCACACAAGTCATCAAAAGTACTGCACAACACCAAAATGGAGAGCTAGTTTCATGAACCAGGACAGGTCTAATCGACAGTCACTGAGACACAATCCACAGATACACAACATGCCACTCCACTACAAGGACACATCATTGCATTAAGTCAGGTGTTAGCTTCTGTGTCTTGTTTTGGACTAAAAAAAAAATGAAAACAAATAATTTGACATAATGTGAAATCTGTGGTTGCTGATTAAACCGTGTTACTGCTCTCTTCCAGAGTTCATCTGTCACTTTAAAGTGAAATATTCTTCTGGGTTTCTGAGTGCTCACTGAATTAAATCATTAAAAAATGCTTCTCCTCCTCATTAATGATCAGTTAATGAACATTATGCTTTGAGGAAAACCAAAAACTTTCAACTTTCAAAAATTCTAGGTCACATATGCGTTGCCTGGAATAACATTGATTTTCCAATTTAATTATTTAGTTTTAGTTTAAAAATTGTTGGTATCCATACTGTCAAATTAAAAACAATTTAAATACATTTGTACACATACTGCACTGCTATTGTTCTGTGTGTATGCATTTTTGTGCCCATGTATCGTGTGCTAATGTGCGTGCACTAAAATGCGTTAAGCTGACACCAGCTGGCAAACAGTGTCAAACAACACTGCTCGGGAAGGGGTACACAGTGCATGGCGTCAACATGGCACTGACAACACACAGATATATGAGGTGCGCACAGAGTTACAGAACCTGAAAGACACAAACACACAATAAACAAACAACCGGCAGGGAAAGACAGAACAGTGACACCAGCACAGATGATCAGAGCAGGGAAACAGCGATTTGCGGTTTGTCTACCTTCAGAGAGGCCCGAGAGTAGGGAGGCACCCTGCCATCGTATTTCCCTGAGATAATCCCACAGGCCAGCGGTGACCACGTCATGGCCCCCACACCTGAGAACAAAAACAGCTGATCATCATCAAAATCATCACTGACACCATGGCTCACCTCCTCACAGAGCTGTAGTCCTTTTTTTGTCTTTGGAAGAAAATCGATCTTAAATCTGTTAGGTGCGAGTCTCTCTTTTAAACTGGATTTTAAGACGAGCCTGTTTTCACTGACTTGATAGTGGTGTCAGAAAGGACGTTTGTGTCTTCTTGTCTGTCAGTCAAGTCACAGCCTGCTGATTGTATAATTTGTGTGACAACTTACACAAGACTTGAACCCATTTAAGTCTGGATGGGCTCATGCTATTTTACATGGACAGTGACAGATCTCTGAGGCTGGCCTAGCCAATGAGCATTCACATCTTGAAAACAGGAACTGAGTAGATTGATATCTATTCACATTGGTTGAAATCTCATGCTTTCATGCAGAGATTTTAGTAATATCCGTGTGCGTTTTGTATATTGACGTACAGGATGCTCCTTTGCAGGCCTAGCTGTCTTCTGGCTTGTGTGTCCATATGCCACAAAGAACAGAAATCTTCCAAAGTCTGTCAGTTGTTGTGAAATACTTTCTGTTCAAATTTGTATTTAAAACTCCACATTGTTTGTACAGAATTCATATTGCTTACTACTTCTGTATCCCAACTGTGCCTTCAAGAAGACATCAACCAAATCTCTATGCAAAGCCACAAATCCATCACCGCTCACCTATCTTATGGAAGAGCTCAGGTAGCTGAACCTCCACCTTCTCTCTCTGGAACATGTGGTACTCAGCTTGCTCACAGATGGGAGGAATCTGGTTGAATTGTCGCGCCACAGAGTACGCTTCCTAAAGGAAAACATGGAATAAACAAGATTTGGCTCATATACAGTACAGTACTACATATATAGTATAAAGAACATCAAGACAACATCTTTGTGAGGGAAAGAAAAAAACTCCTTAGGCCATGTTGGAAATGAATATTTGCCCTGTTTTTGGACTGTTGTCTACACAGATACACTGAGTCTCACCATTATCTCCATTGGGCTCCAGCGGGATGTTCCCCAGTACATGGCCATGCCTTGGTTTATCACATGGGTCATTGCTCGAACCGTTTCTGCAAGTTAAAATTTTAAAAACACTATCAATGCTGGAGTCACCCTGTTGTGTTTACAGAATAGTATTTTCTCTGTTTTTCATTCTCTATGGCGCTCTATAGAACAGACAATGTCGTGAGAGCCTACTGTAACTGTACGTGTGTCTGAGCTGCTTGTTCTTTATTATTATAAAAGATGTATTTGTTATCATTTGCAATCCAAATGGACTGGGCCATTCAGGAGAGAAGTGGAAACACTGATTATGTTAATCGGAATGGTGAGTGATTCATTCTGATGAGGACGATATCTATTCATAACGAGGCACACATGAATGACATCATGTAAACAGCCACAAGAATTTTTTTTTAAATCTGCAACATGCTACAGGGGAACATAAAAAGAGCCCAGTGAAATAAATAAGAGATGACAGGCATATTTGCACCAGTTCAAATCTTTAATCACAGACGAAACGTCTTCACAAGGTCGACAAACTGACTACAGTTTGTATTTTAAGCACAGAGGGTTAAAAAAAATGCGTTTGGTTCTATAAAATATGTCAGGGATTTTTCCATTAACATGTTGACTTGCATGCTTGACTGAATGTTACACAGATTAATCTCATGCTATTCTGTCAAGCCATCAGATAGGAATTTCATTTTACAGCCATATCTGATCCTGTGCGATGGCGAATAAAATCTCACATTACCCAACTTTGATTTCCGTCTTTAGTGACAATTCGTTTCATCCCACCGCCGACCAAAATATCAAGTGTGTTTGATAACGGTCGGGGTGTCCGAGACCAGATCAGGATCACCGGAGCAAAATAAAACAGGGGTGTGTCCTCCATCCATGCCTATATTCGCCTTGCTGATGTGCCGTTTCTGAAAAGTGTCTCGGACAACCAAATCAGCCCTCCCATCATCTAGTGGGTGCTTGGCTTAAGAGCGTTTCTCTGTAAACTGACAGAACAGCAGCTCACCTCCTCTTCACCCTGTATGCTGCCCTTTGGCTACTTCCAGAATAAAATATAACAGATGGTCTAACTACTGTGGGGTTTGAAGACAGACTCAAAGCTGTCCATGTGAACTGTGTGCAATCTTTAAAGGGCATATAGGCTACCTCTGACTAACAAGACACTAAAGTATTGTAAAAGAGCCAGTGAAGCATCAGGCTGAAGATGAAGATGACCTCTGACTGAACTTTAACCCAAGGGGGAACTCTGACATGGGAGCAGATGCATACTGTGTAACCAGCTGAGCCCATACACAGTTAGCACTTTGCCATTTAAAAAGGTCTCCAGCATCAGTATCTATCCTCATTCTGACTGTGGAGGTGGAAGCACCAGGACAACATGCAGCATTTAAAAATAGATATTTCAGTTACAAGAGGTTTGTATATTTGAGTCTTCGCATTGCAGTAGTCATAGAGACAGAAAAGAGGTAGTTTTTTTTGTGCAATATGACAAAACATAAGGAAAACATGGTTAAGTGTGTGAGAGGGTAAGATAGGTGATAGTTAAAAAGCAATAAAGATTACAGTAGTGACAATAGAATTATTACCTTCCATAGGTGTATTAGGGTCCGGTCTGTTCGCAAAAACCACATCCACGTAGTCTAATTGCAGTCTTTCTAGAGAGGCTTTTAAACCTAGAAATAAGAACATCAGTTACTAAGTAATAGTGAACCTCTGTTGTGCTATATTATGATGTTCTTTTTAAAAACACAATCTATATACTGCCAAATAATAATTGCAGCAGATTCTGAAACTATTTTCACAGGGTTATTGTACCCTGTATATGTTTTATTGGCAACTCCAATAACCCCATGAGTGTGTCAATTATTAAAAATGAAAATTGATTCCCTTAAGCCAAAGCAACTAATTAGGAAGTATTTTGTTGTTGCAGTGCCTTCATTTAATCCAATAATCTGCTGCGCTGCTACTTACCTTCTATAATGTGTTTTCGGGATAAACCTCTTTCGGTCTCCGCTCTGCAAAAAACAAAAAATAGTTATAAGTTAGAAACAATTACTTGAAATATGACTGGACCTGCCCCTCCATGGTAATATAACATCATATATCCTTTGTGAAATATGCTCTAGTAAATGTTCCAGCTGTATTGAAAGTACAGATCAGTTTGGATGACACATGATCCCATTACCAGGAGCATCAAACAAGTCGAGAAAAATTACACAGGAGGATCGTTTCTCATTTGGACACGTACGCCGAGTCAAAGAAGCAACCAGATGAAACTTACTTTCCACCCCAGAAGATCTTTGTTGTTATCACCAGAGTTGAACGTCTAAAAACGGAAAATATAAGCACATCTGTTACAACACCTGCCAAACACAGAATTATAGCAAAAAAAGCCTCATTTATTGGAGTTGGTGATATCTGGATGATTTACTACTTATATTATTACATTGTATTACTATACCGTGCATACTTATCATCAACCGGTAAATCCACTTTGTACTTTACACTTATTTTAATTTTATACTTAAACCCACTTGGTACTTAATTTATCTGACCTGTATTATAGTGTATTATATTTTTGCTTAGTACTTCTATTCCTGTGTGCACAAACCTTATATTATATGTATTAACAGCTAGGATGAAAAGCTCCTACACATCCTTTGGGTACTCATGCATTTCTGCCTTATTCTTTCAATGTCACACGCGCCCACATCCCACAAAAAGTGTGACTGTGCCAGAGCTCGGCCAGCGCCAGTGAATGAGTGTTGCAGGCGTATAACCTGACAGAGCTATACAAATGCCAATCCAGGACAGACAACGTAGAAGACAAGGCCCTAGAAGTTCATCCATTATTCAGCATCTTTGAGAAGGGACACAGGAGTGTGGGCATGGCACGGCTGCCCGCATGAATCTTTCATCTCCCTACCTTACCCTTTCCAGTTCACAACACACTGCCTCCCAATATGTGCAAGGAAGGAGATGATACAAGATTAGGGAAGCTGACTGGAACGGAAATTAAAAACCACCAAACTCAATAAAGTGTGCCTCATACCTCCATCCTTTCTTCTTTATGATGTTTCCGAGCACCACCTCTGCCCTGCGAAGCAGACGGAGAGAAGGCATGATTAAATAAAAGATAGGTGTAAATGCTCTTATCATTTTAAAACTGACTGTCTGAGGAAGGATTTCAAGCCCTAAATGAAATAAAGCAGTCCAACACTGCACACATACTGTATAATGCATAAGAGAGCGTTCATTGGAAAGTTTAGGACTGGTGAGTGTGAATTTGCTGCCAGGTCAGAGTCAGCGGGTCCTGGGCCCCGCTGTGCTGTGAAACCACCACTACGTCACTCATTAGCAGCCGCAGAGGTGCTAATGAGTGACATTATAATTAACTTGGGACTCATTAGGGCTGGGCAGAAGAAACCTGTCTGTAGGATGTCTCTCCAGTCCTCTCTCTCTCTGACAAATAATGAGACATCTCATTCATATAAAAATGTATTTGGAAAAGATTTGTTCATTTTGGGTGTACTGATTAATAAAGCAAGCTGCTCTTATCACTCCAGCTTTAAAATAAATTATGTTTTGTTACTAAGTGTCAAAAGTGTGTTGAAAACTACGAGGACCATAATTTCTCTCATCTATGACACAGCACATAAGTGCTCCTGCCAGTGGCGGTGTGTCTGTGTCAAGGATATAGCCCCACCTGATTACCACAACCACATTGTCAGTCAGCTCTACTAGAAACTGTGATGGGCATTAGTCACTATTTTCTGACATTTTATAGACTAAACGATTAATTAAGAAAATTATCTGCAGATTAATCGCTAATGAAATGAGTCATTAGTTGCAGCCCTAGTCGGGTTAGCGGGCACTGATAATCCCCTCCTGATGCTGCTGAAATAAACTGATAACCAGTGGGAAACACTGTAACGTGACCTCACTGCACTGAACAAACAGAAACAGCAGAAAAGAGAGATGGATGGATGATTTCATGCAAAAAGCTTTTATTATGAAACGCTTTGTAGCTTTATTTATTTATTTTTTTACCTTTCTTCTCCCTGACAGGATGAGTTATTGGCGGTTGACTTAATGATCTTCTCTGTGTGATTCTTCACACATTTTGCTGAGCCAGTTTGTTTCTCTCTCGTTTTTCTGTGTGTTTTTGTTCTATGTAAGGGTCAAGCTTTAATATTAAACCCTGCATATGTGTTTTTATTATTTATTTTGTTCCACTTTTGTCACTTTTTAAAAGGTAAATTCAATGACATATTAATACCACCCTGTGTATGTGCCTGGTACAGTCTTCTGATCCAACAAGCAACACTATGACTAGCTGTTTCAGACCCTGCCATCTAGACCCACACCTGTTTAAACAACGAGCACTCAAGCACTCCCCTGAGAGCAATAATGTGTGTGTTTGTGTGCATAATAGTGTGTGAATGTGTCTCTTGCAAACACCCACACAGTGCGCTGCCCTTCTGAAATGTGAGTAATTTGAGAGCCCAAACATAAAGGTACAGTGTGCCTTTGAGCAGGTTGACTTTCTTCATCCATCCATTAATTAGGTCTTTATTCCAGTGCAGTCGATGTTCTGACTTGCGGCAGAAGCCAGGACATAATGCTGCATTATTCATGGCTTTATAATATTTGATTACTTTCAGATTTCTCTGGAATTATGCGCCCAATCTGTCACTGGTTTCACACAATATCGTGCAATTACTATGCATCTAGAGCAAAATGTCTAAGCCTGGAAGAAAATGAAGGAAATTCTGTTCTGCCAATTACTCGTATACTTTTAAATGCTTTGACGCCATATGTGTTTGCTGATAAGCACAGCATGTTTATTTGTGCATTTACACATATTTATTTATATTTCTGAAAAACAGTAGCCTGCATATTGGGATGGATATGCCAGTTAAGAATCACAATGAATATCTAAATATCTCTATGTGTTGAATGTTTGTTTTGTGACTGTTTTGTAGGGCTAAGTCAGAACAAACATGCCAAACAAACAGCTAACGTCTGCCAAGCGCTGTGCATGAGCAACGCGAGGAGTGTGAGCACAGCTTACAAACTTTGTTTATCTGTCCATGCTCGCAACACAGAATCAACATTACAGCAGCCTGACTGTACAGCCACCAACAGCACTACACATTCTCGGAGTCTGACTGACGAAGGAATCACAGTAAGCCAGAACCAAGGACTTCGCATGATAGCTTTTTCCATTTTGATGTGCAAAGTGTGTGATTTGTTCTACCCCTGTGTATGAGTGTAATATAAGCTCCTCTGAGCTGCTCTGCAGTGGAAGCCTTCAGGATTAACACCTGTGCAATACATACTGAGCTGGGTGACATGCTGTCACAAACGTGTGCACGTGCCGAACAGATTTGTCCTTTCTGTCAAACTGTGGTTTGTTTTACGGTAGCACAACGATCACAGTAAGAATTGGTAAGACTTCTATGTCAGAGATCAACTTTTTCTGGCTCCATCCTAAAACAACAAGGAAAACACATTGTTGAAAGCTCCCGAGAACAATGTAGTGATGACGTTTATCAGACAACAGCTGCTGAGACATTGGATGAGAAATGAGGACAACCACTGAGACCTACTGCATTTTTTCTTGTCTTTTTGTTTTTCTTTGATTTTCTTTTGAGAGACTCGGAACTTTGACGCATCTCCCCAAACATAAAGGCAATATTAGAATATTCTTGGGAGGATTAAAAAAAGGACTTGGTGCGGTTAATCACAGATACTGTTTGCAAAGGATAATCCCTTAGATTATTTCAAAGCACCCAAGTTACTACAAAGCCAGATTAATCCATGCTAGAAGTTAAACCATCACTACATACAGCAATAAGGCAATACAATGCTGCTGTCTGGGGTTACAAATATCATCACTGGCTGTCCTCTAAATTTAGACCAAGACTATGAATATCTGAACCCTCATAAATGTTACTGCAACAATGACAAGGTGATGACCCTAATTTCAGGTCTAAGATCAAGGGCAGGGACATTAATCTGTTGTGTCCCTTAATAGGTCACTGGAACTACTTTCTGCCAACAAAATAGTCCCAATGAAAACTGCTGATGGTGATGTTTGTGGATTGTGGAGTAACAAGGACTTTGTTTCTGTCATTTTTTGAGTTGCTCAAACAAAATTCCATTTACCTCCCTTCTACTTGGGTGGTGGCAGAGGCTCTCACATCAAACTTAAACTATTTGCATGGCTACACACCTATAGTAGTGTAACATATGTTTATATATATGTGATTTGGGTAAACTGACCCTTTAAGTATCAGGGATTATCTAGAGTAGAGACAACACACTAGCAGCTTGACTTCCTCAGAGCACAAGTCTGGATGCATTTACATCCTTTCTAATGCCCTGAACATTTGCTTGTGCACCACTGGTTCACGCTTGCACTGCATCATGCTTGCACCTGACACTCAAGCAAGGCAACTGTAACTAGTATATCATCTCCACCTGGTGCTTTTATAATCACTGTTGGTAATATTTGGTGTTACTGCTCAGTGCTAAGTCACCTATGGCACAGGATATACTCACTTCCCAGCAGCGTAGACCTCTGCTGTGTCAAACAGATTGATGCCATTTTCATAGGCCAGAGTCATCAGCTGCTCTGCCATCTGTTGAGAGAGCAGGGGAGAAGGAACAGAGAGGGGAAAGGATGAGGTGAGAGACCACGGATGTGAAGTGTTAGGACTTTTCAAATATGAAACATCCTTCACAAGACTAAAGAAGGCTGCAATGGCTTTGCCTTCCTATAACATGTGCCTATTCTCTGTCTGTTGACTCCTCCTGGCATTATGTTTTCACTATAAGTAAAAATAGGCTTCTAGAGCTATCCAGGATATGCCAGATCATATGGAAGGTTTCGATTCCCAAGCTTTGACTGATGGATGATGACAAAATCCATCTGCTCTCACCTCATCCGTTATCTGTCCACCAAACGTCACCCATGTTCCTACAGAGGATGACAGGGAGGTAGGGTCAGAGTAGTAAAGGACATAAACATGCATGTGCACACAGATGAGCAAGTGAACAGTGATACTATAAGTTCTGCACAAGTGATACTGCACATAGTGTCCAAGAAACAAGCTAAGAAAAGGCATTAACGTTGGATAATATATTTGAGCCATTTTATAACTTCTGCAGAGTCACTGGAACTTTCCACTGAACTTATATTTTCACACTCTGTAAAAACACTCTTTTCTCCCTATTTGAAGATAAAGGACCGTGAGGTTACGAGTTCCCCTCACAAATCTGTAACACAAAGTCTTTGGGGTGCAGCAAACTTCGCAGTGTGTCTCATGATGAGCCAAGAGACTCTTACCTAATCCAAGGCAGGACACCCGCAGGCCAGACTTTCCAAGGTTTCTGTCAAAACAGAGAGAATTACATTAACATTAATGCAGCACTGAGGTGGCAGTGATTTGTGATATTTTATACTCCGGCAGTGGCTATGACCATTAGAGTAGGACTTTAAGCCTAATTTCTAACTTTGATTGATTGATATATAAATAACCAAACAACCCTATCACTCTTCTGTAATGTGAGAAATATCTGTTCTTACTGCAGTGGAAGCTTACAGTCATGGACGCTGAGAAGAACAGGGCTTTGAATGGATTTGAAGCCAGCAGTGACACATGTAGACTGGATGGGTAAGGAAGGACAGTAACACATGTGCTGACAATGAGAATGTGTGTGTATGCACAGTGAAATGTCAGGGGAAAGACGGAGACAGGAAGTGGGTCTTAAGCAGGCCCACCATGACATCCACGGAAATTTCTCATGGTACACCAGGATCCCTCAGCCACCATCTGACTAAAATCCCCCACAGCAATGCGGAAGCTTGACTACTCACAACAACTTGCTCCTAAAGCTGGCATCTCTGAGCCTATCACAGCCCAGACAGACCCTTCTGCTGACAATCACAGCTTTGGTTGGGCCTTTGATTCTTTTGGGCAAGCTTTTCAACTTTTCTAAGTCTAATGTTCCTAGTAAAAAGCCAAAATCATAACAGATTTGTTATGTGCACTGCCATAACTGATCTGGTTGAATTAGCTGTCACATCTTTTTTTTCCCCCAGGAGAAATTTGGAGTGTATCTTCTAACCTTAATAGTTCTGTTGCTTCAGATATCTCTGATCTAAGAAATGATTAAACCTACAAAATGAAGTGTGCTACTTCTGGTCAACCTCCTTCAAGATATAAAGCTGGCAGTGTAAAGAGATAAAAGAAATGTGGAATCAGAGATGATGTAACATGTGCAGGAGTCAAAGTGAGCGTGTGGGAGGATATCTAATTTATTTTTATAAGACTGCTTGTATAGAAATACAGTTGAAATGAAAAGGAGTAGAGAAGGAGACAGAGGATAGGTGCGCTGTGTGTGTGCGCAGATGTGTGTGTTATATGACTGTGCTTGTGACTGCATGTGTGAGTGGGACTGTGTGTGAGAGTGGGTGTTTTGTGAAGCCATGATAAGATTGCTGAATTGCTGCGGTGACTAACAAAACATTTCTTTCAATGTGGTCTGAACACCAAGTCCAAAAACACTGACTAAACCGTTTAAAATAAATATGGAAATCTCAACAGTATCACATCCCCTCTAAGTAGGCTAAGTGGGCTACATTTGTGTTACAGTGAAACAAACAAAAAAAAGCTCTTTAAGTTTCTTTTTGATGTATCTCCATATATGGCACTTTCTATTTTGGAAGAGTTAATCCAGTTAAATATCCACTACATCATCCAACATCATTAGTTCCACTCTTATTTCACTGAACCACCATGGATGTTAGTCTTTCCATTCATTTATATTCTTTGTTTTCTATTTCAAAACCTCAATATCACAGCAGAAATCTATGTTTTTCCGAGCCATCAGAGGTTTCAGATATTGAAAAATAATGAAATCATATCCAGTTTGTGTATTTTGCAAGTAAAGCATTTGTGTCAAACGTATTTTCTACAAAGAGCCTCATTAAAATGATCTTATTTGGTCAGTGAGGTCTGTAATCGTGTTACAGTTTGAATCCGAGAGCCTGATGACATCATGTATAGGAGCCCACTGACTTATAAGCAAACACAGTCAGTCATGAGGAAGAAGAGAGAGTGGTAAGAGAATCTAGTGGGACCACATACCCTTACGGTGCACCGTAGTGACAAGGTTAACGCAAGTCCCCTATGGCAAACCACTGGAGCTGATCTACAATTAACTGCCTCTTAATTGTATGAGTAAATTACCCCCTGAGGGGGCTGCTGCTCGGCGTCACGAACAGAGATAACCCAAACCAAAAGCAGCTTACTGACCAAAATTGTTAGTGGAGCATGTTTGCTTGAGTGTTTTTAATGATGAACTGAGACATTTGTCTGTCTGTTTCAAGCCTTTCACCATTTAAGATTTACACCTACTGTGATTAAATTTGCTTAATATGTTAATACATGGTGCACAAGCACATTCAGAAACTGAGATGCACAGTAAACCTGTCTAATTAGATAAACTAGGAGCCACTGTATACACATGCTTCCAGAGTTGCACTGCATCTGCGTCTGTTGCATAAGCATGCTTTAACCATGAATACTACACATACAGTACCAGTGCATTTAAGCACTTCCCCAAACCTAAAAATAAGTAACAAGGATATCAGAATACACAGTTCTGCCCTTGTCATTGTTCTCATTGTGAGGATGTCCCTTTGTCAGCACATTGTTATGTTCAATATTTTACTAGACTGGCCTTGAATACGGCATTGTGCGTTGCTGCAATGACCCTCTGCCAGGGCCTGTAAGCAGGCAGGGGTCAGGTTCCTGCTGAGCCTCAGCACACCAGAACCACAACAGTCAAGTCATCTCCCTCACGTCCTCCTCAATAATGAAGGAGACAGGTACAGTACAGGACGACAACACTACCGCAGGGACAAAGCCAGATGAGATTCATGAACAGGACATGTAGTGACCATAGCACGTGTCCAGTACTTTGAAACACTAGGTAACTTTTGTCTGAGGTGTCTATTAACATCAGCCTTCTGATCCCATCAGCCTGAAGCGGACAAGGCAAGGGTTTTCATTTTGGTATGCAGGTTTATTTGATTATGGGTGGCTTGGTAATCTATTTTGGGCTTGTTTACACACAGGTTGCATTACACTTTAGCTTGACATAATGAATCCTGTATGTCTAAGTCAATCATTCAGCTCTGCTGCTGACTCTTGGCAGCCATTGATGGAAGTTGACCTATGGAAAATAGTGGAGATGTTGAAGTTTATCAAGGATCAATATAAGGCAGGGAATATCAGAGGTCACCTCTTTCAGTCATTTGTTACTGATTATTGTCTCTAGAAGAAAAATATGAAATAGAAAAGAGAGATGTGTAATAGTGGGATATCAACACAGCAATAGAAAGTGTGGACAGATGAAGATGAGTAGGTGAACATTACTGTTAATTGTCATTGTTTATGGACAGTGCTTGGTTAACGCAAAGCCTACTATTAGCTGAGCCGTGGTACCTCTACATTACTGCCTACTACAACAGTTAATGATTTTTAGGCACTGCTAACTGCGTCATTCATCTTGTCAATATGGTGTCCACATTTTATTTACACAATTCCCCAAACCTAGAGGAGGGAAATTTCCTTAGCAGTGAAAAATATTTTACTAACCAAACAAAGACATTCAAGGACAGAAAGGAAAAATAAATAGAAAGCACCATTAGATGCTCATCTTTGGTACGTGGCACATCACGCAGGAAAAATTAAGTATCACGACTGAATAACCAACACACTGGCTGGTCACTCCTGTAGTTGACACCAAAAACACTTTGTATTGTGTTACTGTAAACCCTCTGACATAGGAACTGAGTTTTAAGGTGAAGGTGGGATCTGCTTCAAACTGTTTTGACACAACACTTAACTCTTGTAACTTCCCAATAAGCAATAAAGAAAAATAGGTGTAGTTGTTGATGTAGCCAGACATTTTATATCTATTAAGGTCTTAAATGTGTCATTTCCCTTGACTGACACACACTCCTCCATTGGGCCAATCAGTTACCTTGAAACAATCACAGTAGTGACCCCTTCAGACCACAAACACTCATCTATTGTAATTGTGGTTTAGTAGTAGAAAACTATAAAACAAAGTGATGAATCCCTCATAACTCACTGATAGAAATTAAGCAGTTAGCCTGTTTAATTCAGCAAGACAGAATATACTAACCTGCTAAAGACACACCCAGCAAAAACAGCAATTCTCAATAAATTCTAAGGATGTGAGTTCAGTCTACTAACTTCAATGCCTATAATGTCAAATCTGCTGTACTTGTGTGTTTTAAAACTATGGTTGAAAAGGATTGATATTAACGTAGGAGCAGATCTACATCAATTCTATCCAGATTAAAAGCTCATACAGAAAAATCATGTACTGGTTAAGTCTTGGTATGATGTGAGAGCGGAGCATCAGGAAGGACTAGAGGCATAAAGTAGGCAGACTGAGTGGGAGAGAGGCCTTAAAGTCCATGTGAAGTCAGTGGACAGGACAGAGTGATGAATGAATAAACAAGGTCAGAGAGCTGTAAAGAGGAACGTGTTGAAAGATATTCACTGAGCAGAACTATTAATACTACCACCTAACCCGTGGCTTCAACTTCAGAAAAATACACACACACAAACACCAAATGCCACCAGCTTGTGTTGGCTGCAGGAGGTTTCCTCCTCCATTCAGGTTTACGTAACATCCACTCGATTTAAAGGAAGAGAGTCGGGGGGGAATTAGAAATGTTCTGATTAGACAATAAGAAAGAGGAGGAATAGGGTGAGCCACTGTGCTCTAAAAAGCTGCTTACACACATCAACTGTGATTAAAGGAACAGTTCACCTAAAAATTTTAATTTCTCAATTATCTGCTTCTCTGTATCAGCTTAACCTTAACAAGCATACAGTATGCTAGCCCTATTTATCCAATTATCTTCAGTTCACCTCATTGGTATGAAACATGAATGGTTGTGCACATCCTACAGCGTTCTAGCATGAGGCTCTGCTCACTTGCTGCCAGCTGGATGACCTTTTTTTGTAACTCAAAACAAAAAGACTCAACTCTTGTCTCAGATAAAGCCCAAGATGGATTTGCGGGGGTGAGTTGTGACTGGAGGTGAGTTAAATTGCTTAAACTGTTTAAAGGAATAGTTTGACATTTTGGGAAATACGCTAATCCATTTTCTTGCCAAGAGTTAGATGAGAAAATCGATAAAGAGGTACGAAGCTAGAGCCAGGAAATTATTAGCTTAGCTCAGCATAAAGACTGGAAGCAGGAGGAAACAGCTAGTCTAGTTCTGTTTAAACTAGATTTAAAAAATCTGTCTACCAGCACCTCTGGAGCTCACCAATTAATAGGTTATATCCTTTATTTAATCCATACACAAACAAAAATGTGAAAATTACAAATTGTGGTTTTTCCAGGGACTTACGTACTTTAACTAGTTCTTACCAGGCGCAGTGACTTCCTGGAATCACCTCTGGTTGCCTGGGAACCTCACAGTGGCACACTTTTAGAGGTGCTGGCAGGTGAATTATTATTATTATTATTTGTTTTTAAAAGCCAGGCACGCCTTTTCCCACTGTTTCCAGTCCTTATGCTAAGCTAAGTTAGCCGGCTGCTGGCCCTAGCTTCATACTTAACAGACAGATATGAGAGTTATTGATTGTCTCAGCTAACTCTCAGCCATAAATGTTGAACTATTCATTTAAGTTCACACCTAGGGCTATACCCTTACAGAAGATCCTCTAAATTGTAATTGTCGGAGACCCTTACAAATTCCTTTCAGTGTCTTTGTCCTTGAAGCTCGCACATTACATGTTTTTGGTATAGTCACCATAAAATAAAAGTCCAAATCGACCTCTAACCCTGAGATCTCACACAAACATGTATTATTTTGTGAGACTTTTAAAAACAGCCACTGAATGCATGCACACACTTATGCATAAAAAAACAAACATAAAAAGATCTGGATGAAGCAATGGCTGAGAAAATAAATAATTAAATTAGTTTGTACAATGACCAAGTCTTATACTGTAATGTTACACTGAGCTGTACTCTAACACCCTGCCACGCTTTTAAATTGAATATCGTAGCCAAAGGATACTGATAGAGTATATTCAGTGACAATGCCAACAGATTGAATGTATTTTATAATCCTAAATTCAATGGAAAGATTTAGTGAATGTCTTTAAAAAGATAACCAACAACATGAATGTAATGCATTGAAAGCAAACAAAATCACAAAGAGAACTGCAACAATTAGTTGATTAATGGATTAGTGGATTGACAGAAAATTAAATCAGCAGCCCTAATCACAAATAAGCTAAGTAGAGGTATTTACATAAAAGGACCAAAGTGTACAAATTAGCTTGTACAGTAAGAGACCATCTTGCTGATGAAAATGGGATTTCATTGGCCACTGTTTCGAATTCAGGGCAAACTGGTGCCATCTGCCTAATTAAAAAATGTTTTTTTCCCTGCTGGCCTGTGATCTATTACTTTCTGAAGTAAGCTAAAGCTCTGGCCTCCTCATACAGTATAGCCTCACTACATTTTTCCCCTCAGTGGCCTTAGACATTACGTAACATGCAGTTCAAACGCTTCTCATGCAGAAAGAAAAGCTAAATACTAATTTAATTGTCAAAACAAGTCTGTTGATTCAGTACTCTTTTATAAATCTAAACCTATCTTTACTGTATGCAGAATAAGTCTAGTGTGGCAGCTTTCAATAACCTTACACAGAGCATTTGAGCACATAATCGTGCACATACTGTATATACCGACCTTTGGACTAAATCTGCATGCTATACTGTGCCCAGCAATCATGTGTAACCCTTAAGGAAAACGTAATGCAATGCAGACTGTTCAATTAAATTCATGCACACATACCTTATGAAACAGTATAAACTGACTACAATGCAGATACTGTGTGAATAAAGGACTTGACTCTTCTTGGCAGTGTATAACTGAATTAATAAATCTAGGCTATTTCTAGAGCGATTAAGAAAACAACATGCAGAGAGAAATGAGTGGCGCTAACACTAACACACACACACACACACACACACACACAGGCTCTAATTAAACTCTATCAGTGAGGCAAAGAAAGAACAGCTGTCTTCATTTTCTCCTTCAACATAACACAAGTGTGTCTCTCTCATGCAGACACGCTTATAGACACATAGGCAAAATATTCCACAACAAACCCCCCATCTCACTTGCTTTCTTATGCACCAACACAGACAAAGCCGCAGTGCATACAGTGAAACGCAAGCCCACATCAATAAATGAACCACCATTTGGCAATTTCTCTACACATGCCGAGAGCAAACAGATGGTGACTGTTCTGTGCACATTTAAGATGGTACCTAAGTGGCTACTGTGGCCTGAAATCTGTGCTGTGGATGAGTCTTACTATTTACATCAGAGTGGCCAGAGTGTACTGCTGTACGCGTGTTCTGTTAAACTACCACGGTCTATTTATGATTCATATTTCAAGGAGGAGTGCAGGCTGTGGAAAGCTGGCTCCCTGATGAAGAGCCCTCAGAATGCAGGAAAACGTCCCAGCATGCACCCACACTCACGACGCCCCAAATCTCACACCCACAGCTTTTGTCACCCAAGCCTGAGCGATGCATGCTTTTGCATTTTTGTAACAAAATATTGGAAAAACGATGCTCAGTTTCATCTTGCTTAAAAATTCCCTGACCTGGACAAAAACGTTCCCATTGTTAAGCACCACTAATTCAATTTTCTTTCAGCAATTACAGCTATTAATACGATAAGGAAACATTAAACATGTATACTAATAACTGATGTGTAGATGTAGCAAGTTTCATTTGTAAATCTTTGACATTCTCCTCCCATTTCTGTCCTTATAAATTCTGCCATCTGTTACATCAAGTAACTTCAAGGTGCACTAAATGAAAACAACTCTGGGGGATGGGCTTATGAGTCTTATCTTTGTCATTGATAATGATACATCACAACGTCACACAACACAGTGGTGGGATTTAAATGCCATCCACTTACACAACACTGCCAGTAGCTATTTACTGTGGCTGTGATTCACCGTCAACTTTACAACCAAAAGTGGACCTCCAGAGATGTGAGGAATCCTACTGACAGTCTGAGCTAAGGCGAGTTACTTGTAAATTTACACCAGGGTAGGAGGTGAGTCAGCTCTGATTTACGTAGCCACTGCAGAAAACAACACTGAGTGCAACACAGCAGAAGTGTTTTGGAGCCGAAACAAACTGAACTGAACTGAACAATACCATGATGTGACAAAAAAAAAAAATCCTCCTAAAGCACAAATGTTATACACAGCAGTTTAAAGTGAGCTCTTAAATTTAGTCTGCACAAAGGACAAAAATGGCAGTCCAACCGAAAAGTGATACATAGTGTATTCATACTTATTCGCCTCAGCATTACTGTCCAGCAGTTTATTTGCCAAACATAAGCAAATAAAACTGGCTCTTGTAAAGGTGGGACCTTTCCCAGGTTTGGTTTCTTGAGAGAAGAACTGATAACTGGACTGTGAAAAGCAGGGGCTTTATGGGATTGACTCCCCACCTGAACTGCCTTCCCATCCTCACAGATATTCTTCCATTCCGTGAGCAAAGACTACTTTACATAATCATAAGCCATTTTGTGTGCATCATTAATTCAGTCCTGACTGAAGCCATTTAATCATTTCTTGGAAGAGGCGCGGGCTCTTACAGTCAAGCTTGATGATTTTAACCAGTCATGTCATGCAGGCCCAGTGTCACATTACAGAGCGGCTCAGTCTGCGGTGAGGCAGCACACTAAAGCTGCCGCAATCCTTCCGTACCTTGAAAAGACATTCGCTTTGATGGTTTCCTTGGCCTTGTGGGGGAGGTCACGTCCAACATAACCCGCATCCTTGCCCATAGATGTAGACTGACAGTCTTGATTCAAGCTCAAGGCTGCCACTCAAGGAAACAGAGAGCACTGTATGCAGATGAGGCTGATCTGAATTTCACACTGCTATTCTGCAGTGTGGATAATCGTGGAAAGTTTTGTTGGGTGGAAAAGCTCTGACTATATTCTTTTGGGGAACAGTTATAAAACCACTAACCTCTTCAGCTGTCAAAATGAAAAACTCAAAACTGAATTCAACAAAGGAAAAAATCTTGTGCTCAAGGATGAAAAGAGAAACGCATGGACATGTTAAAGGGCTTGCAAGCTTCATCTCTGAGAGGCACGTTTGAAAGATACACAGTGACATGAGCACAGATCACTCTAGCCTACTGTACTTCCTTCTTGGGCATAGTGCCAACACCAGCATTAACCTTAGCACTCTCCCTTTCTCTATTTCACTCTCTCCTTCCTTCCCTTTCATTCGCATCTCTTTACAGCCACAAAACACTATGTTGTATCCTTGGTGCATGCATCTCTGAGCCTCACATTGCATTTCGGCCTGAATAACCTTCATTTTACATCAGACACACAAACACAGAGCCTGTTATGTACTTTGGACTACACTGCCAAAGCGAAGAACACAAACAGCCGCTGGACCCCCAAACTGAAAATTATTTTACTCATTTAATATCATTAGCCTCAATAATGACAGTGTGACCAACGTGGTAAGGCTGCAGCTAGCAAATCAGATGCAAAGCATCGTGATGTGCCTTCAGACAACGGTACTGAGGATGGGTAATGTGTTTCCTTAACTCAACGGCCAGTCTTAAGAACACAATACAAATATACAACAAAAATGTTCTTCTGATGACCCTGTTTGGTAAACGACTAAATAAGCAATAGTTTTTATTGAAAACAAGAAAACAGCTTACAAGCTTTTGATGGATGATGGTCTTCATTAGTCCCTATATCTGTAAATAATATCTAATATCACTCTCCAGTCAAAAAGTGTTTTCATTTATTTTCTATCTCAAAAACTAGCAACACCTTTTAGCGAAAAGACAGTACACCTTGGTAACACTTCACTACTCACAATATGAAGTTGCTAGAGTATGAATGAAAACTTACTGGGAATATGTATACTGCAATGGTTGCAGCTTTGGTAGAATGCAGTACGTGGATGCAGGTTTTTGGAGTGGGAAAATATACAGGGAGCAAGTTATTATTGCAAAATAATTCCTGACAGGCTGAATGAAGTCTGTGATACACTGCAGATACACTGCATTAATGGCCAGCTTGCAGCAGATCACAATGTACTGTACCTTACCATGCTGAAAAGTGTCAACTCATTTTCTGTCTGTCAGATTTTGTGTCCTCCACTACTGTTCAATTTGCCATTCAGTCTTCTACCCTCAGTGCTTCAATATGCATTTAAAGATATTCCACTTCATAATCTGCTCCTTCTTTAGCCCTTGTGTAAAAGCTGGAATAATTTGAATAATTCACCACACAAATAGAAGACATTTGCATTTTGTTTTTGTTTTTTTCTTTGCTTACATGTTAAATATGGGGTATGGCAGATAAAACACAGTCATAAGTCTACATGTCCCTTAGGATTTCTACACACAAACAGGCTACATCATTTCCCTTAAATAAATTACTAAACCTTTTATCCACCATGTCAGAATGAAAGCAACATAACTGTAAATACTACAATAGACCAGTAATCAGTAATCAACTGATTGAAGAAGTGAGATAAATATTCAGTGCAGCATCATGTCACTAGCTGAACAAATGCAGCTTACTGTACTTTGTTTGTAATGCTTGTTTTGACACTTCTGCACAGAATGGATTAGACATCAGTGGGCACGAACTGAATCTAAATGACATGCCAACCATTTAGTTTTGCCACTTACGTACAAAGACCAGATAAAATTACAAATTGCAAATCTTTACTTCCAAGATCTTGCTGTTTTTGAGGTCCCACTTGATAAGGTTTGGGGAGGTTAATTAATTTGTTACTGTAACAATGAATCACTTCTGTTAACTGTCTTAAACAGGTGGGGTTTGGCAGGAAGGAGTAAAGAAGACAAACTGACATACAATAGCAAAGTGGAAAAATGGGCTGTCCTCTCTGTGATGTATTTTAGCCTGAGCCAAAGAATTTGATCATTAAAAATTTACTTTAACAGGGGGGAAGACAAATCCTGCAGTTTAAGATCCATTCAAATATTTTATATAGGTCTGAAAGTTTTTAGGCCAAATTTATAGCTACCAGTTAACACTTCAGACATGCCCTACCTATATTTCATGCCAGTCCTCATGCTTTGCTCGCTGGAGGAAGGAACACTCTGAACAGAGAGCTGTCCAAGACTGCGAGCCACCATCGCCACTGCTCTGAACTTGCTGCGGGTGCCTGTGTTGGGGCTGTTGGCATTCTGACGATTTAGCCGGTCCTCTGTGGTGCGGCTCACCCCCCCACGGTGGTCCGTGCACACTAATGACACCTGCATCCTGGCTTTTGGCCGGCTGTCCCAAGCACAGATATTCTAAACTCTCCTCTGGCTAAATCAGGTACGGCAAACTCCCAGAGGTGTAAAGTCTGAGGATCTTCTGAAGAGCGTGAGACAGTTCAGTCTGTTAGACGATCAACTACTCCAAATTCAGCCTCACACACTGTGCCTCTATTAGAAATCACTGCCCAGTGACTGACCAGCTCACAATGTTCAGTAAAATAAAGAAAGAGGGGCAGACAGGTGGGAGGGCAGATTAGAATGTATTCAAACAGTGAAGGACCGCTGATAAGGTGAAAACAAAATCCTCTCAAAGGAAGTCCAAATCCAAGCACAAAATTACAGCATCTCTGCCTCAGCTGTTGTGAGAAACAAATGTGCAATCACTGCAGACTTCATATACATAAGACACAAGTCCAGTACAAAGCTATAAAAGAAAAAGCAAAATCTTTTAAAAACCTGAGTCCAAAAAGAGCTTGTATGAATTTCCCTCTGCAAGTATTTCCTTCATTTATCTGGGTGTCCTCTCGCTTTATCTATTAATCAGAAGCTCATCAGAGGCTGCCAGGCAGATTTAGAGACTTGCAATTTCCTTTTAAAGCTGAGCTCAGTGCTAGAGATAACATCTCTTGCCGCCAAGCTTTAAGAGTGGAAACGTATAGATCCACACAAAGAGATGGAGAGAATAAAACATGAACACACAGTTCCAGGAGGTTTTCATCTCCCCTTCTGAGTCCGCCTTGACAGTTGCACTGGCTGCTGAATATTCTACTGAATACTACTGCATGTTAGCAAAAGAGCAACCTCATATTCACTTCCCAGCTCTGACCGTTGCCTGGATTAAACTTACATCTGTATGCCTTGTGCTCAGCATAAAGCGGCACGGTGCACAAAGGCAAGAGATGGGAGGAGAGAGAGAGAGAGAGAGAGAGAGAGAGAGAGAGAGAGAGAGAGAGAGAGAGAGGGAGGGAGGGAGGGAAATGTGGTGGGAGGGATATGAAGAGAAGCTATGAGGGATATTCAGAGAGCTACAGCAGCGTGAGAGAGCAAGGCATTGAAATCTGTTGTGTTTACAGCAGCTCTCTTAAGAAAAGGATAGTGGATCTTTCTTTTTTTTGCTCTTCTTTGTTTGTCTGTTGCCCTGCAGTGTGGTTTAATATAGTTTTTCTGTCAGAAGAAAAAGGGGGAAGCTGAATGCTCACTGGTCAGGACTTTGCAATAGCCTATGGCCCCAGAAAAGGGGACTCTCACGTGGGTCTGTTCAACTGCCCATGAAATATTCATTACGTAACTTCATCTGTGACAATATATGTCAAAGGCAGGGCTGTCACAGACATAACTGAGATACTGTGTTTTAAAGAAATTATTTAATATTCAACTGAGCAAAGAAATAATCAAGGTTGCAGGATGCAGCTCCTGTACACTACTGTATAACATCTGTTATTACTGGTTATTAGAAACTGATCTGATGAACAATAAAAGCATTAGATGAGCTGAGTAGGCGCGGGTAAGAGTGAATAGTAAAAATATGATAAGGGTTGGGGGTTGAAAGTAAACACCATGGTAATTGGACTCAACGCAACAGCGGCTGCAGATTGAAGAGACAGTAGATGAGACACACGCTCCCAGTAATATAATACTGAAGCTTATCTGAGTGGACCAGCAAGTGTGCCAAAGAGATAATTAAGAGATGCCATCAGAAGCAGACATGTATAGTAAAGCATTCGAAGAAGCAACCTCCATCAGAAGAATCCAGCAAACAGGCTGTTGCTAACTGACAGCCCTATTCTTGGAGCTATGACCTTTTGGTCTCCTGGACTTAAATAGAACCCTGAGGGGAAAGGTGGTTTAATTCAGCTGAAATCTGATTTAAATTTCACACCGTGTGCAGAGTAGCCAAGCTCAAGACGACGGCCTTTTGAATGCTCCTTCCTGTAACAAAGAGAGTGAGGAGTTTAAAAGGTGGCCGTCGAACAAACATCGTATTGAATGTGTGACTGCATATCAATCTCAACAGCAGCAGCAGAAGCAACATATAGGCAAGATCGATCACCTTTGCAGGGTTATGTCCCACACTTTCGATCAGGGTGATGGGGAACACATTTGGGGCCATTAACCTCCACCAAGGCTCTCTGCTCATTTTGACAAAGCAGCAGAGCATGAGAGCAGGAGTCTGACCTGGCGTCCCTTTAGTACAGGGTACGGTCCATACACTCACCGTGTAACGTGATGCCACGATCAACGCCCCCAGGAGTCGTGACATGGGGATGATACTGAGCAGAGGGAGAGGCCAGGGACAGGAGCTCAGCCTGCACAGATACACTACACTGTCAGTCTTGTAATCTACACTAAGCCCACACAATAAACCTGACAAAAATCTCAGCACCAGCTAGATATGGGAACATGTCCCCAACATCTAGCCTAAGGTATGCTTAACACTATTTAAGAAATGGGGTAAAATAAAATATATTTATTTACATACAACCTTTGTCCTACAGTCTATTGTAGGCTACTGAAACCATGTGATGATTTAATTTATTTTCATTACTACACCATATAAGTCCTTTGTTGACCCTTGATTTATCTGCATCTGAAAATCTACACATTTTTTGGCTGTTGTGCAATGCAAGATACAGTAATCAATACAAGCATGCATTATCCGACAGACTAGTGATCCATCACCTAAATGAATCAATAATACAACTATTTTTCATGTATTGCTCATTGTGGCATTTTGTCCAGCTGACTGACTCTCACTACCAGACCAAACCACATTGCAACAGTCTGTATTCATAATCTTTCTTCACTTTAACAGTCCTGTAAAATGTCTAAAATAAAAATTACAACACCACATGCACCAACACCTTGTAATTAATAAATACACCAGGAGCTATAAACTGCTACAAAAAAATATGCCAACAGAGTGAGCAACAAATATGCTCAAGTCAGTAAACCATGCTTGTCACACTTACTATGATTTAATAATTCACAACAGGCACATCTGCCAACTTTCTTCAGATTGACAGTATGCGTTACATTCCCTTTGACTTTATCTGGAAAACAAAAAAGGAACCAAAAGACCAGATAAACAGAAGACACGATCGTTAAAGATGACTGACACCTTATCACTGCACGATGACGTGTATGGTTCTCTTGAAAAAAGAAAATCACAATGTTGGCAGGCGTTACTGTGAGCATGCCCAACAGATATTTTAAGGGTCTACAGCTACTGCTGTCAAGTGAAAAGATGATTAGGGAAACCTTAAATTCTCTTTTGTTAGAAACTTGTGACCATGCCCACTTAACAGTTAACATTCCTGCAGTGCAGTCACGATATTGCTGAAGAGGAGGTCTTTCATCTGCGTGACACTCATGCTCCATAAACTACCTCTGTGTTTATTTCATTACTGAAGTTTTCACTTGCATGACACATCAAAATTGCACTGCAGAGGACACATTGACTCTGGGTTCACTAGCAGACCAGTAGGCAAAGTCAGTCTGAACAAATGCTTATGCTAATGCTAATGCTAATACATTTATTATCTCATTCAGTCTTTCACGCGCACTTTAATCAGGCTCTCTTTTCTCAACACTATTATTGAGCAAATACTGGCCTGACCTATGAGCTGCTTTATGTTCATTCATTGGAGTCTGCTGGAACAAATTTGGAATGAACCTCTATTCATTCTATTCAAGTCACAAGATAAATCAGTCATAAAGGATGCTGAACTAAAAATAAGAAACTCTGATCTTTACATAATGGCTGAGAGTGCCGCTGTTAAATTGCTAATTAGTGACACTGTGTTTAGGGTACGCACAGCAGAGTGAATTTGCTCAGCCCAATGTATGACTGTTCTTTTTATGATAAAAAGCAATTTTTGTATCAATGCAGAGGGAAAGAATTGAACAATACCTGAAAAGCAAATCCTATCAGTTCCCATTGTTAGTGCTGGACTCAGTAGCTGGTTGTTAGATAGCGGTACTGAACAAGTCTCAGTGGAAAGAAAAGAAATCCATCTCCTCCCACTCCGCATATTATCGCAGTGTCCTCCCTTGTGTCGAGGCCTTCGCCTCCTTGCTTTGATTAAGTGTCTGATTTGTGGTTATCCAAAAATCTACTGAGCTGCTAAAATCCCTCTCAGACACTCAATCACTGTGAGTGAATGCAGAGCTCTGATGGGGCCCTGCACTTCATTCAACATGTGGGGGAGGAAGAGGAGAGAAAATCTGGAGATATACAGCAGAACATGTGTTTCACAACTACAACGAAGTAAAATTCATCAATACCAACAACAGCATTCTTTTTCATGAGTGTGCAGACGGAGAAGGAAAACAAAAGACTTGAAGACCACAATATTCAGATTTAAATTCACCATGTGGCCCAACAGCCGAAGTGCAGCTGTAAAAATAAGCTGTGGAAACATATCCCACTTATTGACAATCCTACATCCCTTATTACCAATACTAGAAAAGAAAGCTGCAGAACACACACACACACACACACACACACACAGAAACACACACACAGTTAAAATTATTGTTTTTTGTTCTGTTCATCCTTGCAGCCCTTATCGGGAAGAAGCGTTGGCAATCAATAGCGCCATACCATAATGAAGCCTCAGTAGTCCGTCCTGGCTTTTTAGGAGTTTTTGCTCAGACAACTGCCCTCTCCCAAACTACAGCCCACATACTGCAGCTAAGGAGCACAGTGGAAGAGAGGGGAAGACAACTACGACAGAGCATTAGAAACTACTCTGACCACAGAGGTACTGCCACGAGCAGCGATCCTTCACGGCAGCATTAGCTCTAAAAATAGGCAATGGCTCTCTGAATCAATTCTACACAGTGAGCCTAGACAAAATACAAAGAACACCCTTAACTACGGAAAAGGGAAAAGGACTCCCAAATTTGACATTTGTCACCCCAGAGTGTGTCTCATGCCGTCTTTCACTAATTTGCTCTCAGGGGCGGTCTGGGTACCTCCATCGAGCTGGGTGTGGCACATAGAACTGGCATCAAGAGTTGCTGCAGGGTGCTAGGTCTGATCTGTCCAAGCCAGTTTAGCAAGCACTGGCTTTCTGCAGCCCTCTGTAGGGACTACTGCAGAGGTCCTCTGATAAGGATTCCTTTGAAATCTGCAATTAAACAGGGGTATTACATCTCAAAAGATTGAGTCCTTCAGGCTGGGTAAACAGAATAACCTACTATACTCTATACTAATGAATATTAAGTCACAGCTCAACTGCTTCATCTCAGTCTGGTTCAGCCTTTTGCTGTACTTCTCTTACACCAGGACAATATCATTTGTGGCAGACAGTGATTGTTAATGAAGTATATACCCGGCTGTAGAGAATGACCACAGTTGTATCATGTGTAACTGTTGGCAAGCTGTCCAATGGAGGTTTAAGTTCCCTTTACTGAGGGTTGAACTGAACAGCATTAGTGAGGATTTGAGTAACCGAGTGAAAGGATAGCATCTCTGAGATGGGGGTGGCGAGGCAGACGAGTGTGTGTGTCTGTGTGTAAGGGAGTGGGTGAAAGGGCTTAAGAGAGTTAATGCAAAGTGATGCGAGGTCAGACAGATTGACATTGTTGATCGACAGATGTGGTAATGCTTTTCTAGCAGCTTAATGCATCCTGAGGCTGTCTAAACATTTCTAATGGCTGACTGTTAAATCACTGCAGTGAGGATGTAATTAACTGAAGCAAAAATATTTACTTGAATACTGCTTTATATAGGTTTCATCAACATTTTGTTTTGTACTTTCTTTATATAAGTCAAATAAAAACTCCACTAATTGCTCATGTGAATGATCTCAACTGTAACAAAGAGGTACCGAAGGTTTTAAAAAGCTGTCATACAAATACAAGTAATGTAGAAAATTGGGTTTAGCTAAGGCTAAATACTATCTGCGTGATTCTGGGAATTCCTCAGGAAACAGAAGAGCGAAGAGAGACACAGGCCACATCTGTGAGCAGCCAGTGCTGCAATTCTTAACTCTCCAGTGAACGTGACAGATTCCCCACAGACAGCAGGGCTCAGGAGGAGTTGTCGTTTCAGCTGTCCCCGCTGACACGTTCAACAGAGCAGGAGAGCTGAGACAATCACAAATAGAGGACAGGGAACCCCTGTTCTTATGTAATATAAAGTCATTACTATGCCTTTTGGCTTTAGCTAAAGAGGCTCTGTAATAAAACAAATTATATGTGAAATATGGGAAAAAAGTGACTATAAACAGCATATTTACCATATTTATAATGTTTATTGTATATTTAATGGATTGCTATAGCCAGATAAATATCTCAGGAAAACTTTGTTTCTGAGACAGTATGCAATGGAATAAATACACAGTGTGAGTTTAAGTAAATATGTTGACCATTACAAAACAGCAGTGATCTCACAGCCATGGAGGGATTTCAGCATCACTGCTTGTGTAACAAGGTGTGCTTAAACCAAACAGGGCTGAGTTACGCAGTCCCAGGGAGCACCCTACTAATCTAAAAGAAGAGAGTGTGAGTGGAGGAAGCAGAATAATCTGTCCTGTTCAACGGAAGATCCTCCCGCCTGCCTGTGTGTGTTAGTCATACCTAAGGCAATGTTCACACAGAGAAGTGTTGCTAGGCAGAAATGCTTTCTATTGCACGCATTTCAGTGGAAAGATGTGGCTGCTTGCTCATGGAGCCCTGGCATCTTGCATCCAGACTGTTTTAAGAAACTTGAGTTCAACTACTGGTGAAGGGACCTGGTCTAAAACCCACAGCCTTAAAAAAATAAAATATAAAATAATCAAGACAACCCATTAAAAATCTACAGAAAGTAGTATTACAAACCTTTTAGAGGTACTCAACAGCAATGATAGTTTATGTAACGTTAAATCTGGTTTTATTAATGTTAACACTGAAAATGTTCTTCTTAGGGTCACAAATGACTTACTGATAGCTGCCAATTAACAACAATGTTTTGTACTTTTATTGATCTTTAATGCGTCTTTCACAGAATTGATCACATCAACATTTTTTTGTACAAAATGGGACAGTGGGCTGGCATTTCTGCCCTGGATTGTCTCCCAATTTGTCTGATAGAAAAATTCTTTGTTACAACTTGGGATTTTATTTCATCAACTTCTGAAATCAAATGTGGTACTGCATTAGTGATGTGTTGGTCGCGAACGAGTCAGTTGCCGGCTCCTTTAAGTGAACGATGGGAGTAGCCCCTCCACAGAAAAACAAACAGTGATGTTCAATGAGAAGTTAAAGAGAGAAGGAAAGCAATAGACATGGCCCTGGGAGAACTTTTAAACAAACAAAAGATCACATTATATTCAGAGATGAAACTTGACAGTTTAGGAAATATGTGCTGAATGTTGTTAAGTAACAACTTTTATGAGATCCAAAACGACAACAGCACAATTCTAAAGCCTGAGTGTCTAAAAGGGTGAGGACAGTGGGGAGCGCCTCCTACCTCCTGTCACTACTGGGTATTCATAAAGTACAGTGCAATCCCCCTGCAGCCTCCAGTGACAGACACACACACACACACTTCAAGACAAAGAAAAACACACAGTTAATGCAGAAAAGCATGAAGAGCAATGTTAACATAGGTGTAAAGCATGAGTCAGTCTTACCAGCAATTAAAAACAACACATACCAAAACAGTGCTTCCAGCTAAAATTCAGCAGTATGATGAAGGAGAGAACAGGTAAAATGCCTTACCATTTAAATTTAAGGCAACAGCAACAACAGGACCTGTGTTACACATGGGGAACCAACAATTGCTAAATTGAAAAAGAATCAATACAAAAAAACCTGTTTATCCTGGACGTGATCACCATTTGAACCAACATCCAACAAATGGTGATATCAGTTAAAACTACAGAAATCATATTACTGGAAGGCATAGCACTAGCAAATATAAAATAAAATAAAATAAAATAAAAGCAAAAGGAACTACATGCGTGACAAGGCTATGCCCCCTGTGAAGTTCATGGTTGCTCTTGACATAAATCAGAGACGTCAAAGTAAAAATTACGGCAGAATACAAGCAAATACAAAGGCTTACGAATCAGAAAGTTGCAACATTGTAAATCAGTTGTAACCAATGATGACAATGACACTATTCATGTTACAAAAATCCAAGGTGAAACTATGCACATGGCCAATTCAGGAATCTAAATATAATGTACTAATCCATAAATTGTGATCATGAGAACATCTTGTTGAGCTGCCATAAATAAGAGACTTAAATTGAAATACAACTACAACCAACACAAAATAGAATTGTGTAATCCCTGGCATTCCCACCTCTTGTGCCTACACAACATTTCTGACTAGAACATTTTGACAAGCTGTCAGACTAGGCCAGCCAGAGATAGCTCAAAGAGGAACTGGAGAGGTCACCACTGGAAACCAAATCTATATCACTCCAAATACCTAAACATCATCTCCCACTCTGGTGACAAAGATAAAGCATGGCCACTTCTGCATCTCTCATCAGTGTAGCAAGACTGCGAGGCAGTGGGCTTGAGGTAAAATAGTGGATAAACAGGTTAGGCTGCAGCCCGGTGAGCTGTATCCAGCTGCAGCTGTGGATATAAAATCGAGTTGCTAAATTTAGCTCTGGAGTAAGGGATCGCCTGAAGTAAAAACGTCACAGTTGCCCGGGCTGACACACATGCTGCAGTGCTGCTGAGATTGAGAAAAAAAAAAAAAATAACAGTTTAGTGTGGCTCAGTGCAGATTTATGTCCTCACCAAAAGGGATTGTGCCGATATACTAGCAAGAAATAATTAAAAGAGAAAGAGATTGGTGTGAGAGTAAGAAAGAGACACAAATGTTAGGACATTCAGAAAACATGTTTGAAGCAGAAGCAACAAACTTATAAGAAATAAGAAACACTCCTCCATGCTGCTGACTAAAACATGGTTTTAGTCATCTTTTGCTCTAGTTTCAATACCAAGCTAAACTCAGTAGAAAATAATAAATATCAGAACTAGTTAGTAGGGATGTTCAACAGTGTAGGAGTGCAAAGAGTGATGCACTCGCTGTGTCCAGTAAATGCATTATTTGGAATGTGTATCACCTTAGCTGCTAACGTGGAACATCTGCACCATCTAGTGGAGACAGCTGTTATTAACAGAGATCTACTCATCACATTATGACTCAGTGGATGTATACATTACATTCTACAACTTGAAAATATATTCTTCAACTTGCTTAACAGACATGTTCAAACCTCAACTATGTATTGGGGGTTATATGCTTTGAATTAGTATTTGCAGTTTTTCTTGAAAATGTAAAAGATTTTTTAAGAATTTCTGTCAACTGACAAAAAAAAATAATGGCAACTATTCTGATTATCAATAAATTGGCATTTTGCCACCAAAAATGTCATTCTCTAGTTGCAGGTTCTTGAATGTTATTATATTACATTATAGAAGGGGTACTCATAATGCTAAATTGACAAAGAATTAACACCCAACGTCTCTACAGAGCTTTTTTGCCTTTTTTTAGCCAATTGATTTGATTTTACAGCCCATAAGTAGACTGTGTGACTGAATCCAAGCTGCTCTAATCAACCGCACTAGGCAGATGTTTCCAGTACAGAAAGCTCTTATAAACCCACTAGCTGGCCAACAGTAAACGGCAGACAGAAAAAGTGTCTGATAAACATAGTTGAGCACCTAAAAACACGTTTCTCAGAAGTTAAGAAATAATAATGTTAATGTTCCTCCGTGTCTGCTGAATATGTAAATGTGCTAATAAGCCTGTGATGTGGTGTTGACTGTGGCATGTGCGGGCTTTTAAAAAATGTTTTACTGCCCCATAGTGGCCAAACCTCGATTAATGCATTTTCCCTAAAACTACTAAAACAAAGCACTAATAGCTGTCTAACCAACGGTATCAAAAAAGTTATTCAAACTTCTAGGTATATTTTCATTACATCCAGGTGAAAAGCAACTTTTTTATTCAAAGGATCCAATATATAATGTGTCCACCTGCACATCACACAAAGAGTGTACTACACAACAAGGAACAGTTATGGTAAAACACACACACACATATATATATACATGCACTTGCATGTATGATCGCCTAAGTGGAGGTTATTTTCATGTCCATTAGTGTTAAGTCACTCCAGAAATCTATACTCCCAGAGTCAACCTCCATAGCTCAAGCAGGCTTCCTGTCTCGCCTCACTGAACTCAAGCTGGCTCCTTTACCCGCTGCCTGGCTCTTTCAGTCGGAGGACATCAACACTAGGGAAAGTTTTCCGGTGTCCAAATGAGCCTGGTGAGTGGTAGTATTTTGTTTCAAGGGCAACATAATGGAAATAGATTAATCCTTTTCCTTAATTTGAATTACACAATATTTACAACCTGAAAATCCCCCAATCAGGAATATTTTTAAGATAAAGGGGGGATTAGGACCACTAGTGCTTGTTCACACGGACTAATATATGAATATTAAAAGACTATTAATCATGTCTTACTGAAGTACTGTTGGTTTAGAGCAGGGAAAATGAATCTTGTGCTTTTCTTGTGGTGTAAAATAATAATTCACATTATGATAGAGCTGCCAAAAACAAAGCAAAGAAAGTGTGCAAGTTTGTGTGCAGAGTAGTGAGCAAGCCCGAGAGTTAAAAAGAAGAAAGGGAGACTATAATATAATGTTTTAGCCCGTGTTTGTTGGAAAAGGTGATGGCAGTGCTAAGAATAGTAAGCTTAGTAGCAATACTGGCCCGCCTTCCTGACCACACACCTGAAATAATGATGAGTTTCAGTCAGATGCTGCATGTACTTGCCGACCCAGTTGCAACACTAATTACAGAATTGCGGGGATCACGATACAAGAAACAGCAATTCTGGCAGGATTTCCTCTGTTAGATGAGCTAAACCAATATAAATGGTTAAATACAACACCGCAAAGAAACAACATAAATCACACTTAGATTTGTTATTAGATCCATTAGACTGAACAGAAGAAAACAAAAATATTCTGTTCAAAAATAAACAGCTTTAATGTTAATATGTAACCAGTATTGATGGTTACTGTAGGCTCTCCGAGGTTTGTAAGTAAAGAACCACACATGCTCTTTGCAATATTAAACTCTGTTTCTACATGCACACGCGCAAAACTGCACCCCAGGCCGTCATGGGCCAGAAACTGAGCTTTACACAGGGAGGTAACTACGGGCAAGGTAACATGTCAACAGTGGTGTCATACAACACTGCCTGCTCACCCCAGACACGACAACAGCAGCCAACCATACATGTGTTCTAGTCACTGGTCTCAGTCAAAAACAACAGCAGCCATGCCTGTGTGTGATGAAAGCTATCAATGTCCACGACAATAACACCATCAGCATAACAGGCCTTATTAGCCAACACAACAGCCGCTAAGCCTGCTGCAATGGCTCAATCCTTTGAACAGCAACAGTCCATAAAATAGTCTGGTTTCCTTGGTCATTGGGTTGATGGCACAGAGCAAATGAGCAAATGTTTCAAAGTTGAACTTGAACTTGTTCTGCATTGGCGGCGCATTTCATACTTGTTAGTACCGCTATGGGAGATATAAAATACTGTGTATACATAAAAATATAAACTCAAGTCTTGGCCGACTTCAGAACTAAAGACTGGTGTAATGACAAATTCAAATATCATAATATATTTTGCACAGTGTCTTGATATGGTATCAATGATAATGTGACAATATTCTGTGTGGCTGTGAAAACCAAAACAAAGAAAAACAGCCTTGTTTTCAGCTATGTGACAAAGCCTTTTTTAGATAACCCAATTAGATTTTAAATTCTTTATTCAGCTTAGGAAAATGTTTTTAACCCATAAAAAAAAAAACCCACAACACTTATCTGAAAACTTCAAAATAAACAAATTGGGAAATACATGGTTTTCACTGACTAAAAAGGCATCCAGTGTTATTCATCACTGAGTTCCAAATATAAGTTTAAAATAAGCTCAGAAAACACTATGGCTCAGACAAAGACAATATTAAAATCTATATTACAATATTATGACCAAAATCATACACAATATCTAATCTAATATTAATATGTGTATATTATCAACATCTACCAGTTGTACTTTGACCACACAGAAGATGTTATTTCTGTTTGTCTTTGTAGGGCAGAATTCTCAGTAAACAGGAAAGCAAAGGCAGAGAAGACGGGAGACTGTCTACATGATCAAGGGGAAAAGGAAAAGAAAGTCTGAGTGAGATTTTAAGGGGCCAGGTAACTCCTTACGGAGCAGTCTGTCCTTCCCATGTAGTTGGGCAAATATGCCACCGACCTAGATGATTAAAATAAAACCTGAGCCCCAGTATCTTTGCATGAGTGCAGTCTGACCAGAGGACAGAGCAAGACCATACTGATATTAACAAAGAAAAGACAGATAAACATGTTCCTAACAGCATATCTGTTTCTGATGAGAGCATTGTTCTAAACAAAATGGTTAGGTACAAAATGGTGATTTTTGAGGCCAACCTCAACAAAAACACCGATATGATGGCACACACATGTACAGTAGACCCTCAAGCCTCCCTCGACCACAAAGCTCCTCTCACCTGCTGGTTCTCAGCCCCTCTGTCCAGGTCTCGGGAGTATCCGAGTCACTGTCAAGCTCTGCCCCTCTCTTACCTGTACTTCATGCCTGTCTGATAAGACACACACTCCTCCAGGGCCAGGCCATTCATCTTCAGGAAGTCTTCCATGTTCTTAATCTGAGCGGCGACTCTCTGTTCCCGGAGTCTCTGCAGCTCAGCCTGGTCGGGGGGCCTGGCCGGTGGCTGATTCAGCCCCTGGTCCGAGTGGTAGCGGTTGATCCCGCTCCGGATGCTCTCACTGTATGACATAGACAGCATCTTGCCGCTGCCACTGCTGCTGCTCTTCCGAACACCGCTGCCTGGCGCTGCCGGTTTGGGGATCTGCAGGTTTTCAGGAGGACAGTAACTGGACTTGCGCCTGCCGGGAGCCCCCCGGGGGCCACTGGCGTACCCTCCCGCAAACATGCCCCCGCCCCCCCCGTTCTCCTCCTCCTCCTTGTGATGCTGAAGCAACCCGTGCAGTCAAGAATCAAGTAGGGACACGGACAGAGCGAAGAGCCGGCAGGGCACAGCCACCTCCTTAAATAGCACTCGCTCCCATAAAAAAACAGCTCTCCTGCTTGGGGCAGCACACGGCCATGCATCCTGTAATCAGAGTCGCACAACATAGCCCTGCACCACCCTCCCCTGACAGGTACACAATGGCAGGGTTACACTGATAGGGAGCTTTCAGGTGACTTGTTGGTGATTAAGGAGCAGGACCAAAGAGCGCGCATGCTATCTACAAAGGGGAGACATTCAAACATGCACCAAGCAAGAGGAGGGAACACATTCCTGGTCTAACTTGGCTAAGATGGAGAGCCAAGAGACAAACTTTCTGAGAGTAGTCCACAATATAATTTGAGTGTGTCCCACAAAAAGGCACAACAAGCCCATCTGGACTGGAGAAAATAAATGAGTACAAGTGCTAAAAAAAAACCCAAACAACTGCAAGATATGCACTTGCCATGGATTTTTAATGTACTGTATGATTGGGCTTTCTTTCAGGTTCAGGAATTCAGGGAGCTTAAAGCAACTGTGTTTTCCATTTCAAAAAGTATTTGTTTTAACCATTAAGTCATTCTTCTGTTAAATACACACTTATTTTGCTCTGAGTTATTCGATTCCTCGAAGATCCAGATCTACAAAGAGTGTTGCGCTGAATTTAATCACTAGAGGGCAGCAGTGTGTCAATTCCACCATCACTACAAGAATGAAACTTTATGCTGAAGAAAATACTGAGCTCTGACAACAAAGCCACTTTCAAGGCAATGTACTATATAAATATGTATTAAATATACATATACTCTAAATATGATTTCTATGAAAAAATAAAACAGAAAAAAGTTCAACAATTTTTTAACATAATAAAGGTATAAAAAAAAGGTTGTAGCTGTTTATAAAAACATTTGTCTGGAAACAAAAAACAGATGAAAAAAAAACATTAAAAAACTAATGCTGAAACTACATTCCAGGATATTCTCTTTCTTTGTTTTATCTCATAGCATTCTCCATATCCATGATTTTGAGTTTATGTGATTATAGCCCAATTATTCATTAAATATTAACATAAGACACAATGAAGACTAATATAACGGATCAATCTGAAATTAGTTAGTGAGATTTACACTAGCATTTTAATAAAAGGCAACTTAAATAATTACTGAAATAAAAATTTTACTCCACAGTCTATTTTATAATATGTACTGTCAACAAGAATTACTTTCAGTTTGGGTCACTGTGAATGCAGAGGCCCTTCTTTATAACCACCTGAGAATAAGGAAATTATATTTTACTGCGGGTTTGAAATATGCTATAAGCTCTACACTATTGAAGCTTTAAAAGTCTATTGACAAATACAACACTTGAACAGCACTTTCTTTGCCTCTGTACAAAACAGCACACAGAGCTACCATAACGCTGACATCAAACCCTCATTTAAAACTGAGATTTTAAGTGGTAATAAACCAATATTAAATCTAACACATCTTATATTTATTACAAAATACAGACTGCAAATAACTAACAGTATTTGTTTGAAAACAATGGAATAAAAAATTTGTCCAACCATTGACGCAATCATGACATGACTTGGATCTCTCTCACAAATTCTCTATTCATTTCAAATCTCCCAAACGGCTGGTTTCCTCGCATAGAGACAGAAGACATAAATAAAAGGAGGAGACTTCAAGCTAGGCAGCATGCATTCACACGACACACACTCCTCATCACTCTGCCAACCCCTTACACACAAAACATACACGCATACAAACACACTCCTGCTGTGGTCATGAGTGCAAATCTTTATTCAAACTCACCTGATTTCTTGGGGATCGGCTCATGAGCGAGGTTGTGGGGTGCCAGTCTGCTCTTATAAACACACACTGCAGACAGTGATAAAGCAGGTCCACCCAAACTGGGAGTGTCTTACTAGGAAATGTCTAAACCAATTAGTGAATAATAGAGTGCTTCCCTTCCCTCCCCTCATCACTTGGACCATACTCTATCACCACAACCAACACCTCTCCTCCTCCCCTCCCTGAGAGATCTCATGGAAGAAATCCATTTATGCCGTTTAGTGGCCCGTCTTGTTTCTGCTAACCGCAGCAAATAATATCAGCCCTGAATTATTCACCAAAGCTTTTGCACTAAAAGCCTCTGATTGTTGTTCCACAGGAAAGAATACTAAGAGCTGGACAATAATGGGGGCCTGAGTGTTGTGTGCACATGAAACACACACAAACACACACAGTGTCAAGCCAACACATACTGTTCGTATACACACATACACACACACAGAAAAAGACAAACCACCAAACATGTTCACGCTATCTCTAACAAAGGCATTATGAAAACCACACCGGTTAAGCGCGCCTGACAGCATCTCTCTGCATCTCAGTAGCCTTGAGTTCAGGTTAAGATCACATAATAATGAGAGCTCCAAACACAGAAGTGTCAAGCACCTGAATAAGCCAGTGTAGCTGCTCTGTATTGGCCTAATTAGCAACACAGAGGATAGCATCTCATGTACTTACATGAAAGTTCAAATTCATTTCATCATCATCTCTGACAATTACTAAAAGACTAATAGACACTTCTGTATATCTGTATAATTTATATAAGTGTATACAATTATGGTTTAATAACAGTCAATGATTTCAAACACATTTGGCAGTATTAAGTAATTCATATCAATATCTCAACAACCATACACTAAAATCACAAAACCATGTCATCTGCCTTTGGCTACAAATTTTTGGTGCTGTGTATTCACACACTGCCTCTCCAGGGTTTCTGCAGCGTTCACCAAGTAAAAAACTAAATTTAAAAAAAAATCTTTTTAATACCATACTGGCTATAGTATGATTAAAGGTCTGATGGTGCTGACTGAAACGCCACAAAAAAAGGATTGAAAAGCCTCCTGCAGCACAATTCACTGTCAAAACAATCCCACTTTTAAATTTATAGGTATGTAACTTCTCCCGACAGTCCACAATAGGACACAAGAACATATTCCAACTAACATTACTGCCTACAGCAGGCAAGAGAAAATATTTAAGACTTTTGTAAATTAAATTGAAGACTTTTTAATAATACCTAAGGCAAAGGTATTTTCTTTGAGGAAACCAGACAGCCCAGACAACAGCAAAAGTTTCCTACTTGGAGAAGCCAGTCTGTATCCACTTCTCTATCTGGTGAGCAGTTTATTTTGGCACAGCTGTTTAAAAGACATGAGACCAGTGATGCCACTGAAGACATGGACATTAATCACGACACCTTCCTTTCACTCTACCCAACCCTCTTGCACACAGCATGGTACATGTATATTAATGAAAATATCCAGTCTGTTTGAATATGCTGCCATTGCCCAAGTGTGCATGACCTACCGCTTTGGTCATCATAATTGCAGCATCAAGAGGAATCTTACAATTTAAGCTCCAAACAGGACACTACAGATGTTTTCTAACAACAGAGTTCACTTTAATATCGACTTTATGAGCTAAACAATCCTTAAATTTGAGTGGTTTAACTCAATTTAGTAAAATTATACTTTTTCTTGAAATCAGTTGATTCTACGAACTGAAAAATGACTTCACACATTGTGGTTGTGGCTTTCAAAGTAGACATTTAACTTGAGTTTTTCTTTGCATTGCACCCACAATGACACAAGTGCATGCCTGCTATTTCACAACACTTAAAATATTGTTTTCAACAAAACTCTATGAGCTCAATAGGTTGAACTATGCTTTATGAATGCTAAACTATACGCATACCTGTGACACATGTAATGCATTAAATGAAGCACTTGCTTTAAGAAAAGAAGAGAAAAGAGAAAAGAAAAGAAAAGAATAGAACTTCTCTTCCCAGCATCAGCCCGTCGCTGTCACAGAGATAGACAGATATAGATAGGGGGCTTAATCGATCCCCCTCATGTAGGCCAGGGGAGCAGCTAGTGGGACGGTTTGCACTTTAAAAAAGGACAGAAATGTGCAAGGCGCCAAGATAAAAATCCGATAGTGAGCTCATTACCAGCATATCCACATAGTCAGGGGTTTTTATAACTGGATCAGCAGAATAAGGCCTGATATAAGACCATAAAACATGATCCTACTCTAAAGCAGCAGAAAGACTGACCATCAAAAGGCACACGACTGGAGAACATTGTCTCATCCCCAACACTGATCAAAATGGTCTCTCTGGCTGTTAGAACAAGACAGATCAGGTTGAACTCCCATGAGGTCAAAAAGGTTTAGAGTTTAATATAGAAATGATGAATAAAGGAAATGTTTATCTGCTTAATCATGCTGGAGTAAAAAAAAAGAAGAAAAGAAAAGATAAAGTGTCTAGAAATCAGTAAAAAGCTTCTTAGTCACATGTTGCGTTTGACAAGAACAGCAGCGAGTGTCTCAAGTGTCACTTCTGGAGAAAAGGAGGAGGACACACAAAAAAAAAAACACATTCAAACTCAGACAGATATTGTTGATTCAAAGGTTTTGTGAGCAACCTTGCAACAAAATCCATCATCACCCCTATCAGGTTTAAGCTGGGTAGTGCATTGCCAGCTAAATAGTAGATGATAAGTGTTATCTATGCTGCAGAGGTTTACTAATGGATGTATGGTTTTAAATGACAGAACAGCAAGTCTCTACAGCAAGGTTATTATAGTGAAATAAAACAAAAACGAAATACGTGTTATAAATACATACTGCACATACATACAAAAATTAATTTTTAAACACATAAAACATACTGTACAAGCTCCACTTAAAAACCCTGCTCTGCGACAACAAACAGTGATTGGCGGACACAGAGACAGACAGGTACCTGTAGAACTGCAGCTGTCGTTTGGGGCTCCCATAACGAGCGCTGAAGACATCAGGGGAAAGGAGGAAAAAGGAAAGCTTAGGTTAATATAAGCAGTAAAGGGAAGAAGTTAGTAGTGGGGAAAATTTGATACAGACACTAACGAAGGACGCTGACTGTTAGCCAAAGACAAAATGTGGAAGAATAAAGTAGGAGGAAATAGAAAATACAGCGTTAGAAATGACAAATACAGATATAGTATATTAAATAAAGCATTAACAAAGTCTTGTTTGTTATGTATGCTGGAAATGTCTGAGCAATATGACATCAGGCCCTAACACACAATCACTACATAGGCTTCACAAAAATACCTATCACACTACATGAAAAGTGCAGTTATTTGCGCATGTTTGAAGACAAAACTGAAATCTTTCAGGTGTTTGCACAAATCCTAAACTTTTCCAGATCTGAAAATAATACAAAATCTTTTACCATAAATTTCCTGACTTCCCAAACCAATGTACAAACCTGCATCTTAATTACATCCAGCTACATGATCTCACAATGTCTACTCTGGGTACAAGTTTTATACTCATAACAAGATTTTCAGATCAAACTACGTCGGAGTAATATGGATAACATTTCAGAATATTTTAAAGATATTGTTACAATTTAACTATGCATTACAACAAGATTTTGTATTTACTTTTCATGCTTGCCTCTAAGGTAAAGGACAAGTACAAGCCAAACAGTACTCCATTCACAGTCTTGAAATTAAGTGTGTGTGTGTATGTTGTGCTGCCAACAAAACAAGTTATGATCTTTGAAATTAGACTGATTAACAATTAACAATGATCAAAAAATGTTTTTTCTTGTATTTAATGAACTCAAGCACAATGTACAGTTCCTAGTTATAATAAAAAGATTCAAATAGAGCCCCTGGGTTAAGACTATAAATCACTCATCTTGGCAAAGCAGTAATTCCATCTCATATTCCTGTTTGGTTTCATATTGAGTGCCTGACATATTGAGTGTCAAATAACTTGAAAAGTAGTGTAGAGTAAAACATAAAAAATACTATTTATTAAACAGAATAGTTAACAATATTACATAACTTTAACTTATTTTTTTATCAATATATATTCAATGCCCTTAGGTTAACCCAGGCATTATGGGGTTGCTCAGGTGTCTTTAACAACTACATGTCTAGTATCACAAAGGCAGCAACACTCCACACCATTTAATGATATTACCATTAGAAAAAGGTAGTAAAACAGTTTAAGCTTTTAGTTTATTTGGAAAGTTACACAGTGATGTTACAATTGCATGTTCAATGTGTGAAAAAGTAGTGGATGTAAACTAGTATAGTGGCAATTATGAATGATGTGCTGTTAACAGGCTGCTATACTGTGCCTATCAAATGAAGGCAAATGTCATGTCAAAATCTTATCCACTTTTATTGTTATGTAACTCAAGTTTATAAAAAGACAAGACTCCAATAGCTGTCCGATAGCTTTAGTAAAGTATCACAAAACCTATAGCTGACAGCCACTGCACCCCGTCTGGCCATAATGGAGGCAATGTGAAACACAGCCGTAAAGCTGCTTGACAAGGACAGTGGAACAGATGCTTTTTAAGATGATGAGTCTATGGCGCCACATGCTGGTGAAATATCAGAGTGCAGAATAATACAAATGTACAAATTAGACATGGGTGTCCATACCGCTGTTGCCACTAACAGTATATGCCCATCAACTCACCTGTAGATCATGCCAGGTGAGCCAGACTGTCGGAGGGAGAGGCGAGCAGGGGAGTCTGTGGTAGATTCAGGATACATGGAGGCAGGAGGGAGGGGGTGTGGCCAGCCTGCCGGGGGTGGTGTTCTTTCACCGCGAGCACAAGGTACAGTTGATCACCAATCAGGCCCTCTGGAAAGAAGAGAGAGCACACTGTGCGTCACTGTGTGTCAGTCTGTGGTGGGATTTTTGTTTCCGCAATAATATAACCTCAGTGTTTCCCTACAGTTAGTATGTAGTCAGGCAGCCGTCTCAATTATACTTGGCCTGTCAAAGTGCTGTATTTTTCATGTTTTATTTACCATTTATTTATTTGTTTATCAACTATCATTACAGTACCATACTAATCTATATATAATATATGCCATACTTCAAAGCCCGCTCTGTGGGTAACATGCACCTCCATTAAGGTCGGAAGAATTGATACTCCCACCCAACTCTTTAGAGAAAACAGGAAAAAGGATTAGTTCACATATCTAAGGCCATGTTGTTCAATACAGATAAAATGATATTCCTGATGTGGCTGTTGAACCATGTTAACGATCATATTTTAGGATATCCATCAAGTGTTAGTGCCAAGGCAACAATTCAGAACATGAATCAAGTTCATAAAGTCAGAAAATATTTAATGCGTTAGTACCTATAATGCTGAGTGGATCTGTCTGCTGCCCAGATCACTGGCAAGAATTCTGGTATGGATTGTATACAGTGCATCTGGAAAGTATTAACTTTTCCACATTTTATGTTACAGCCTAATTCCAAAATGGATTAAATTCATTATTTTCCTCAAAATTCTACAAACAATACCCCATAATGATAATGTGAAAGAGGTTTGTTTATAATCTTTGCAAATGTATGAAAAATAAAAAACGAAAAATCACATGTACGTAAGTATTCACAGCCTTTGCTCAATACTTTGTTGAAGCACCTTCGACACCAATTACAGCCTCAAGTCTTTTTGAGTATGATGCTACAAGCTTGACACCTATTTTTGGGCAGTTTCTTCCATTCTTCTTTGCAGGACCTCTCAAGCTCCATCAGGGTGGATGGGCAGCGTCGGTGCACAGCCATTTTCAGATCTCTCCAGAAATGTTCAATAGGGTTCAAGTCTGGGCTCTGGCTGGGTCACTCAAGGACATTTACCGAGTTGTCCTGCAGCCACATCTTTGTTATCTTGGCTGTGTGTTTAGGGTTGTTGTCCTGTTAGAAGATGATCCTTTGCCCCAGTCTGAGGTCCAGAGCAGGTTTTCATCAAGGATGTCTCTGTACATTGCTGCATTGATCTTTCCCTTGATCCTGACTAGTCTCCCAGTTCCTGCCACTGAAAAACATCCCCACAGCATGATGCTGCCACCACCATGCTACACTGTAGGGATGGTTTTGGCCAGGTGATGAGCGGTGCCTGGTGTCGTCCAGACATGACGCTTGCCATTCAGACCAAAGAGTTCAATCTTTGTTTCATCAGACCAGAGAATTTTGTTTCTCATGGTCTGAGAGTCCTTCAGGTGCCTTTTGGCAAACTCCAGGCGGGCTGTCATGTGCCTTTTACTGAGGAGTAGCTTCCGTCTGGCCCCTCTACCATACAGGCCTGATTAGTGGAGTGCTGCAGAGATGGTTGTTCTTCTGGAAGGTTCTCCTCTCTCCACAGAGAAACACTGGAGCTCTGTCAGAGTGACTTCTTCTTGGTCACCTCCCTGATTAAGGCCCTTCTCCCCTGATCGCTCAGTTTGGCCTGGCAGCCAGCTCTAGGATGAGTCCTGGTGATTTCAAACTTCTTCCATTTATGGATGATGGAGGCCACTGTGCTCATTGGGACCTTCAATGCTGCAGAAATGTTTCTGTACCCTTCCCCAGAGCTGTGCCTCGACACAATCCTGTCTCGGAGGTCTACAGACAATTCCTTGGACTTGATGGCTTGGTTTGTGCTCTGACATGCACTGTTAACTGTGGGACCTTATACAGACAGGTGTGTGCCTTTCCAAATTATTTGGAAAGGCTGTAACATAACAAAATGTGGAAAAATGATACTTTCTAGATGCACTGTATACAATCCATACCAGAATATACCAGAATTCTTGCCAGTGATCGGAGCGGCAGACAGATCCACTCAGCATTACAGGTACTAACGCATTAAATATTTTCTGACTTTCCAGATGCACTGTAGACTGGAGAAGACACACAGGCAAAAAGTAAGGCCACAACATGTTGTGACGGAAGACTTCTCACATTGACCACAATTTCCATCTTTCCATCAAGCATATTTTATAATGATCAACCCATCCTAGACAAGGTCAGGGGCATGAGAGGGTAATTAAACAACCCTTCCACAGCAACAGGGAGACAGGCCTCCATAGTAACGCTGCCTGGATTAACCCAATCGGCCGTCCAGTTAACCAGTGGACACTTCGTCTAAAGCAAGGTGGATCTAAGCAATGGGTAGTGCAAGTGTAGGGGTAGTAAACTGCAGCAATGACCACAAATCCATTAGCTAATCTCACAGGGGTCTAGACTCAGATTTGCTTCAACTGTCGCCAAAATTTCAAATGTTGCAGAATGGTAGATTACCAAAAACTGATCCAATAAATGTGCCACTTGTGGGACCATGTCACTTTTGTTTTGGTCTTGGTATACTTGTAATTTGGAACTGAACTTAAATATAAAACTATATTAAAGTAAAAAATGAACTTGAAAATTATAGTCAGTAAGAGAGGGGGTAAATGATGTTATTTGACCTTTTTCACAAGGATTGTTACATGCCTCTGCCACTAGATGGAGTCACGTCCTCACTCTGCGGACATGAGCTGAATGAATAAATCATCAGACCAATGTAGTCTCTGTAGATTCCAAGAGCTATGAGTTAACGATTTTATCATCTTCACAGTATAAATGCTTTGTATACTTGTCTGGAAATAATCAGAGCAACTACCTATTTAGGAAGAAGATGGATCACAACACAGAAAAACACTCTGCTGCGCTAAAATGCAGTAAAAAAAAAAAAAAAAAAAAAGTCCAGCAGAGACAACATACAGCCCACATTAACATGTGAAGATCTTGATCCTACTTCATCATCCTGTGGCTGCTGTGTACTGTACATATATGGGTGCACAACAGCAAACCATAGCCGATCCACTTCTTAGAGCGACTTGATTCTATGAATAATTTAAAGTGTCTGCCCAAGAAGCAGGCCACTGCTGTAGAGAGGGCGATAGCAAGAGAGCTGGGTATCAATGAGGGCTGGGTGGGTGGCTAGGTATACACAGATGCCATTAACACACATTTAAAAATACCTCACCAGAATATTTCAAGTCATACAATATATGGCTTGAGAGGGAGTGGAGTGGCACTGCTGATGTTTTAGCCCAGTTTACTGTTGTGGATAAAATCAAATGAGGAGAGCCGCAGAGAGAGTAGCATCTATGTCAACCTGACAAAGCCGTGAGCTGAGCAGCCCATGCTACCCTATTTCACCAGTGGCTGCTCTCACGCGAGTCATGGCTCGTAACTGACATTGTAATCATAACATGAAGGTGACTTTCTCTTCCCATCAATTTCCCAGGCAGCAAATAAGGTGTCCCATGTTCCCAAGAACTCATTTAACGCTCCCTGCCCATTCATTTCAATCATGCCACAATGGGACACCATTGTCATACTATTAGGTGATGATGATGATGCCATGACCCTGATGGGTAAAAGGCATGATAGTAGATCTTTTACACAGCACAGCAAAGTCCTCCTGGATTATCTGTCATTGATGTGGATCAGAGGACACGGTGGGTTGGGTGGGCGGGCTATGAAAGAATACGTTCTTGCAGGAAGAACTTCAAACAATCATTTGTTCCTCTAGCAGAATTTAGGGTATTTATGGTGAGGATTTGCTGCTTTTCTCTCTCACTTGGTAATAAAATTAATATTTTTCGGTTTTGGATTATTGACCATATTTGTTAGGAAGTAACTTTGATCTTACATAAAATGCAACATTAAACATGAAATAATTTTCTGCAAATTGTGCAGAAAAGGAATAAACAGTAGTAATCCGTTTCATCACTGTGAGCAGAATTTCCATTAAAGCATACATGCCCTCAACTACAATCGTCATCAAGACAGTCGACCTACAGTTAAGTGAGGTCAGAAGCTTGGCCCAAACTTTCAACTAAGTTAGTCACACACAAGCATTGGCCTATCACCATTGCAAGCAGCACCACTTACAATATAAAAAGAAAACTTTACAGAAGCAATCAAGTTTTACACAGCAAGGACATGATAGCGATCCAAACAGAAGACACCAATGATTTTACACAAACCAGACACAATCAAATTTACTGACACAATAAGAACATACAACTCATGCATACTTGTGTTGCAGTTAAAGTTGCATTTGAGTCAATTTGTACTCACGCAAACGACAACATATCAGGTGAAGTGATTGGTCAACACCCAAAACTTTAACATAAGGCAGTTACTGGCCCCATTACATCATAAAATCAAAATCCTAGTGAAGTGCTTGAAGTGAACAGTGGAGTGGAACCTGATCTGTCCAATTAGTGCATGGTTGCAGAAAATAGAAAAACTACCACATGGGGCCTACTTTTGCCCTCTCTGCAGTTTAATGTAGTAGGTTATCAGCTGTTTTAGACTATTTAGATACTGCACAAAACATTTTGTGTTTACACCTGATAATGGACTGTAGCACATTGTAGAGTAATGCACCAGTCTCATATGCTGCTCATATGCAGTCTCAGATGCTGCTGCTGACTGCAGCAATGCGGTAAACTACAGACTCGTCCTGGCTCAAGTTAGAGGGCTCAGATTTACTGCACTAATGGTTCAAGGTGCACTTTGCAGATTAAAACTGCAGACAGAAAGAGAAAGAGAGAGAGAGAGAGAGAGAGAGAGAGAGAGAGAGAGAGAGAGATATTGATAGATATTGGGAGTACAACCATCCTGTAACCATTTGGATCTTGATTTAAAAACTTAAAAAGGAAAACAACAACAGTGGATGTGACAAAAGGTTTAGACAGAGACACTGTTATATATGTACATTCAACATTAAAAAGTATCACTATGCTTGCTGTTGAGAAGACACTGTCATCGGCTCCTGTTAACATTTCTTCTTTATTACATAAAGAAAAGTAAAATGTTTTGAGCCCAAATGCACTCTTTGTCAGGAACAGAGGAATCAATCAGTTCCAGGCAACTGATGAGCCTTCAAAATGGACATCCTAGTTTGTATTTTATCTTCTCACTGTTACCCTGTAGCAAATAGCAACACGCCCACACCAACGCAGTCCCTTGCGTTTTTGATGCAGTGTTATTGTTGATCTGAACACGGCCTGAAGCATCATGAGTTATGTGTTTTCGAAATGTATGTTTACATGACATTTCAAATTGTTTTACTGCAGTACAGCACACAGGAATGAGCACTATTTATTTTACTCGCCAATGATGCATATAATCATATTTGATAACATGATGAACAAAGATAACCTATAGCTTTAAGGCTGCAGGTTTCTGGCAAAATTCTAATGAGGATTATTTTACTTAACACTGATCAGGATCATTACATCATCATTAGTGAGCTGTTTTTGTGAACAAATTTATTACACTTTTTACAATTTAGTAAGAGATTACATTAATCACAGGGATGGTTTGTGTTGACTGGGCAAGACACAAAGACAGAAGACACAAAAAAGAACTCTAATTCAGGTTTGTCTCTGCAACAGCAATAACTCATTATGCATATGCAAACAGCTTGCCTGTCATCTGGTTCATACAGATGCAAATAAAATGAATATTCAACTTTTAAGTTAAAACATTTGCTTGCTCGGGAAAAGAAGCTTCCTGGTTTTGTTGAATGTATCCACATGGGCTTTTAGGGAAACTAACAATATAGTACTTCATTATGAATTACATACTCACTGGTTACCATTATATAATCAGAAAAATATATTCCAAAATCATTACATAAGATTTGTGACAATTTACTGACACCTTGTGTTAATTTACTGCAGTTTTTAGTAAATTATCACAATAATATTGGCCAATATTACATCAAATGTCCTGCTCAATACAGATCTTCGTCACAATAACTTAAAAATAACTTGTTCATGTTACATATTTGCGTAAAAAAAAGTTTTATATAATGATCTTTAAGGATTCTTTATACTGTATACTGCTATCAGTATTGGATTAAAAAATATAGTCGGGCTATAATATAAACTATAGACTAAATTCATTACAGCTGAAGAGAGGTGGTGGTCAAAGAAGAAAGACTGGGTGCAATGGGGGAGGTGGTGCCATGTCATGCCAGACAAGCAGAAGTCATGCATCTCCATAGTCTCTGTTAAGCTTTTCTCAAGCATCTCAGTCTCTTCCAAACAAAATGCAAAATTGAGTCACAAAAGGCAGCTCTTCATGCTTTCCATCCATAAATCCACCTACACCCAGCCTGAGTGAGTTCCCTCTTGAGACAGAGCTTACGTGAGCAAGGCAAGCAGGAAGGCAGTGCTGGCCTGGAAAGCACAGCACGGTGTTGTGTAGTATGTTGGCAGCTGTGGAAAACACACACGGACCCGAGCAGATGGCTGCGGAAGAGGGAGACGGGCTAACAGACGAGAACTGCCGGGGATATCCTACATGGGAGTTCAGTCAGGCAGAGAGTGAGAGAGAGGAGCTAACCTAACCTTGTTCTCCGTCAGGCTACAAAGAGGATTCAGACAGATCTCCTCTTTATCTTCAGTGACATTCATCAAAGGAGAAAAGTCAAAACCATGTAAAGATGTGAGTCCATGTCAGCGGATCATCTTTACTCTCATCATCAGACTGAGGTTTTATAAATGGTCTCCTTTCTGTTAAGCTGTCGAGAGCCCTTGATTACAGAAACAGTGCAGGTCACTGGCTGCCAACAGAGAAAAAAAGCGAACAGCAATTTGCATAAATAGCCTATTTATACAGCAAACTTCTGATACAAATCCTCCACCCCCCAGTTAAAAGAAATTAAAAGCACAACTGAGAGCTCTGCTGTCAGGATTCATTAAATTCTAAAGAACAGCTACAGCTGTTTTACACACAGAGGTTTACCACATATTATGGTCAAACTTTAAGCCATGCCCATCATGAGCTGCTGTGGCATTATACATTGAAGTAATAATCCTTAAGACTTTAAATTATATTTTATAATATTTGTGGCATTTTATATTTTCAGCAATATCCATGCAATGAATTTGTATTCTATAATGCAGCGGTCATGCGGCCTGTTGTACAGTTTGAGCAGTTTCTCTATAAAATTATTTTCAGTGTATGTTTGGAAACCAGGTACATTTTCAAAACTTTTTATCAGATGATGCTATATTTGCTATTTTGATCCCCATAGATTTTCAAACTGTCCAGAAATTCCAGACCTACCTCAAGAAATAAGGCAAAAACAAGATATTCACTTTTGCTTTGATCAGAGCCTTTGGGCATACATGAGCAATTAAGTATCCCCATAAAGTCTAGTACATATCTCCCACTACCTGGTAATTATACAGTATGAGATGTATGGTCCCAGGTTGCCTGTATCACCGACAGCAGGAAGATGAATCAGCACTATGCCCTTGCTCAACATTTTCTTTATGCTTGTGTGCTATAGTCCTAACATTAAAACATGGTGCTACAGAAGCTCCTACAGAAACACTATCACTTACAAACACAAGTCAGGGACTGTACAGATAACTTGGCACTGTGAAGCTGAAATGAAGCCTTTGCTAGCACTGCAGGGAGAGAACATGCTGCAGTGAACCAAGAGCACTGAGTGGCGCACTGCAGTAGAAATATGAAACCATCTTTCTCTTGTTCTAGGTCGATCACTGCTCTCGCTCTGCACACCAAAGACAAATAAAGGCAATGAAAATTTGGGCTGGAAAGACATGATTTTAGGAAGTGTTTCTGTCTCGGGCTGGCTTCACACTCCTGCACTTGGCACATGGTATTTGAACTGAAAGTGTCCATAGAGTCTGGACAAAGACTGTGGAGCTTTAGGTTGGATCATGTCAGACTTACCTTTTTACTATGTGCTCAAACTTGTTAAGCTAGATAGGTAGTGCAGACCACTTCCCACACACTTTAAAACACCAGTATGTTCAAATTAACTGTGGCCTTGCCGGTCTGGCAGGATTTCATGCCTGTTAAAATCATAACTGTAAGCAACCATTCATAAATGTAAGATGAGCAATACTTCCAGTACACATACTACTTTCTCTATGCTTTACATCCCAGATTCCATAAGGTGCCTAACATCCTTTAACTATGCATAACTTGCCCTGTTTTTTACTACTACAGTGTACTGCATATCAGTGCTTTCCGCATCACTGCGCATGTAATGACACATGGGCATGAGCAGGCTGTACAGAGGAGTTCAATATTTAGTTGTGCATAGGTGAGCAGAAAGCATTAAGCTGATACAAAAACAGACCTGGGCAGAGTGACACAGAGAGGCAAAGGCAATCAATACATCTAAATCCAGACAGTCATTAGGGAGGATCAAGAGGGCAGCAGCAGATCAGTAAAACTATATTAATACCAGTAGTTTAATTCTGCACAACACGCACAATAACTTTATGCAATGTGTCTGCATGTGCAGCCAACTACAGAATTACTGTGCACATCAGATACTCACCAACAAACCTAATGGCTTCTCATGCTTTTTGCTGCTGTAGCAGCAAAATATTTCTAATAAATACTGCATCAGCTTTGTCCACACAGAGTAGAGGTTTTAATGTTTGTATAACTGATGGATAGAACTGTGGATTCTGGCTATGCCTGTAGTGGCTACAGACTGGAAACTGAGCCTCTGAAAAAAAAAAAAAAAAAATTATATATATATATGACTCAATGCCGCACACATGGATCACTGAATGCTTAGAGATGTACAACATCAACAGGACTCTAAGACACTTCATTGCGAACTCGATGAGGCTGTGGAAAACCACCCTTGAGGCCAATGGCAAGCCACTTGCACAAGTATCCATCAAATGTGGCATATACCAAGGAGATGCTCTGTCCCCACTGCTGTTCTGCATAGGACTGAACCCCCTCAGCCAAATAATCAACAAGACTGGCTATGGATACTGACTCAGGAACGGGGCCACCATCAGTCACCTCCTCTACATGGATGACATCAAGCTATACGCTAAGAGCGAGCGGGACATCGACTCACTGATCCACACCACCAGGATCTACAGCTCTGACATTGGGATGTCATTCGGGCTTGAGAAGTGCAGTCGAATGGTGACAAAGAGAGGGAAGGTAGTCCACACAGAAGGGGTCTCACTCCCAGAAGGAACAATAGCAGACATTGAGGATGGGTACAAGTACTTTGGAATACCACAGGCAAATGGCAACCTCGAAGAGGCAACAAGGAAGACGGCAACGGCCAAATACCTCCAACGAGTAAGGCAAGTCCTAAGAAGTCAGCTCAATGGCAAGAACAAGGCCCAGGCAATAAACAGCTACGCCCTGCCAGTGATCAGATACCCTGCCGGAATAATAAGGTGGCCAAAGGAAGAGATACAGACCACAGACGTTAAGACGCGAAAGCTCCTCACCATGCATGGAGGGTTCCATCCCAAATCCAGCACCCTGAGACTGTACGCTAGCCGTAAGGAAGGCGGCCGTGGACTAGTGAGTGTGAGAGCCACTATCCAGGATGAAACATCCAAGATCCACAAGTACATCCAAGATAAGGCCCCAACAGATGACGTGCTCAGGGAATGTCTCAGGCAATGGGGAACAGAGGAAGACGTGCTGGAGGAAGGACCATCATGGCTGTTATCATCAGTGGCTGATATCAAGAAGTCCTACCAATGGCTAGAGCGGGCTGGATTGAAGGACAGCACAGAGGCACTCATCATGGCTGCACAGGAGCAGGCCCTGAGCACCAGAGCAATAAAGGCCCACATCTACCACACCAGAGAAGACCCAAGGTGTAGGCTGTGCAAAGAGGCCCCTGAGACAATCCAGCACATAACTGCAGGGTGTAAGATGCTGGCAGGAAAAGCATACATGGAGCGCCATAACCAAGTAGCTGGCATAGTGTACAGGAACATCTGCACTGAGTATGGACTGGAAACCCCGAGGTCAAAGTGGGAAACACCTCCAAAGGTGGTAGAGAATGACCGAGCTAAGATCCTGTGGGACTTGGATTTAGCTTGTATGTAGTCAGCTAAGGGTTCTTTGGAGTTTGTGCAGATGGCAGAGAGCCATTTCAGCAGATAAAAGTCGTTCAATACTCAGCTTCTCCTGCTGGTTTTATATTTATACAATTACAATGATCATTTAAATAGATTGTTCAATAATTCACAAGGTTTTTAATGCATCTTCCAAATGTTTTCACATACACAAGCCCTTGATACCTCTAGTATTGTATTTCCCAGCCATTCAGGATTCAATCTTCCCCCTCAGGGTGCTACCATGCCACTGACGGATGCTGTTTCTAACGGACGGGGAAAACATGGAGAGTATAGTCCAGAGTTCCTAATGAAATCTGGCACAAATGCAGTAAGTGGCTGGCGGCTCTTTGAACAGCCTCTGAGTGGTCCCAGGAGAAGCAGCCTGCGGCGACTAGCAACCAACACACACCTACTGAGGAGTAGGAAAGAAAGGGAGGGAAAAAACACTAAAAATAAGGAATGGGAAAAGGAGGAGGAAGAGAGAGTAGAAGAGAAAACTGCAGTTAAGTATACATTGTGGGGGAAAAGCTGAGTAGGCATTAGAGAGCAGGCTGGGTCAGGGAGGCCCTGTGGTGCAAAACAGCAGTGCTATGCATCACTCCTCCTACTATGGTCTCTCTCTATCACAGACCTTCACTTCCCTCCTCATGTCCTGTTTTAATGCTTCACACTTGACTGGTAACAAGCATCCTTATGTTTCACGAGGCTTTCACAAAATAAACTACTTATACTACTACTAATACGAAACGCTTAATAACGTGGTAAAAAACTAATATTCTGTATTATTGTTTTGGAAGTAATGACCATTATAGATCATACAGAGGAGCAGCTAATGTTAGGAGATGTATAAACATACATTGTGAATAATGTAAATGCAATGCGTCATTTCAGTGACAATATTTTAATTAACAATTAATATTGAATTTGTTTCATGCTAATGCAAATCTGCAATGTCTATGGTTTAGACAATATAACCCTATGACTAGATGCACTAATAAAAGATTTGCTTAGTTTGCAGAGTTTTACCTTTAACAGTATAGGCCACTCTAAACATAAAATATTAAATAAGCTTCTTTCTGCGCACTTTTCAGTGGTTCTGTGTTTAGACATGGTGCTAATTCACAACAAGAAGAAGAGGTAGAGAAAATTCTGTCATTCTCCTACTAATATTTTTAAAAACATTTTCAGCTTTTATTGTTACCCAAGTAACTAACAATGAGTTAAACAGGGGTTCTGTGTGTGTCTTGCTGGAGAAAACTCAGGCAAGGATCAACCCTGTGACATTTAAGTAATAGGATGGTCTCAGTGCAGCATCCTGCTGCCACTTTACTGGAACAAGACATGCGTTTCCTTTTCCTCTGTGTCATTCTAACCAGTCAAGGTCAATGAGGAACTGAGAAAGTGTGAGAAGGAGGTGATGTTTCCATGGCTGGAAACCTCTGTTGCATGTCAGTGATCACCTATGCTCAGATTACATTTTAAACTATTGTCATTAACAAAATGAGAATATTTTATGACTTTGGCATCAATATATTTAGCAAAAATAAAATGGAGAGTATGTCTCTACATTTGGAGATGACATTTAGTAAAACATCAAACCTCCAGTATACATAATAATTGAAAATATTGCTAACCATTCTCTCTAACAATCTTAAAAGAGACCGTAAGAAAACCAGTTCAAGCCACCAAATAGTTTAAGTTGCTTATTCCCATTCCTGGTCACAACATTTAGAGCATATCCCAGCATACAGGGAACACCGTGTGGACCCATTTCTAGTACAGGCAGAAGAAGACACCAGACATTCTTCATTTTGTTAGCAAGATCATAACATTTAGCAGAGGAAAAGTGTACCGTTCATCTAAATTTGCAAAGTCAGTCCACAATGAGTGATGGAAATTTGTCGAGGAAACAACTAAATAAGCTTTTCATTCAGCTTTTAATATCAGAGGGAAAAAGCAGGGCAAATGACAAATAAAATGGGCAAATTGCAAATGTGTGAAGGCACATTAAAAGGAGAAAATATAAAAATCACAGCTCTCACCTGAGTTAATGTGTTCAAATAAATTCCCCTTCTGTCCACTGTACTACAGCATCTACTACAGCATCAACTACATAGGCTGTCAATTTATCACAGTATTTAACTTAAGCACTGTGACAAACTGGCGAATTACACATTATAACCACCCACTCACCCACAGTCCTCACTCACGCAGACCATGCTACTTTGCACACTCAATGTTGAAGTGTTGACAAGGATGACCAATGCACTCAGTCACACACAGAACATACTGTACATGTGACAAAGTGCATGGACATTCATAACAACAAGCAGAGTTTCTTGTATATTGATTAGATTTGTGTACAGGTAAATTCACACAGATGAAATGCCAGCACCACATATGCGTGTTTCTCAGGCTACGTTCATACAGACTAAGGGGAAGCATCACTGCTTAATTATTTTGTATTAGTTCTAATGTTACCTTTTTTCACAAAACTAGAAACAACAAATGGCAGGCATTATTGTTAGCACCTTTAGTCATAGTGGAACCATTCATAATGAGGACAACATCTGAAAAATGCCAAGTAGAAATGTCCTAGAACGACCTAGAGAAAGATCAGTGGTAGGGCCAATCCAGGATCGGTATTTGCTACATTAAGCCTGACCCATTTCCTTTTCCTTTGTTTGTTTGGATCAGGTACGCCAGCTGTAATAAACACCCAGTTGCACTCTATTAAAACACATCCCAAAATAAATAAACACAAGCTAGCACTTACAATTAATGAAAACAGTGTGCATTAGCATGCAACACCAGCAGAGCTGTTTTGAGTTAACAAATATATAGCTTTGTGTCTATTTCAGCGACATTTTGTAGGTGAACAACAACTACATTTGAAATTCAGTATTTGGTCTTGCGGGAAGATTCTGTTGCCTGATATTTGGGAGCTTAAAAAAAACATAAATCAGATAACCATATATTGGCCAATAGTACATTTTTACATAAACAATCTTGATACAGATCCCTTAGATTTGTATTGGATTTATTTTAATTTTTTTAAATTGAGACCAAGATGCATACTGAGCAGGACATTTTACAGTTTAAAAATCTTCTCGTCAGTACTCTCTGGTTCTCTGATTTACAAACTACGTAATGGGGACACTGTTTCTTATTAACCTCAAATCTAGTTTGGCATTTTTCTGCTGCAATTTCTTGTTGCTTATCAGCCAACATATACCAAGGGTCACTAATCTCTACCAACAATCAGACATTACAGTTGTAAACTCAGCTTTCTCATCCGCGCCACTCCCATTCACTAAGTTAGGTGTTTGCCATTTCTCATTCTTATCCACTTAAGTGAGGTTTTTGCTAATGGTGCTAGTTTGAAAAAAATTAAATAAAATAAGACAGTTAACCGCACAACCGATGGGTTGCATTGTCCTATTACCATGGTGAGAAAAAAATTTGTACCTAGGGCTGGGTACCGAACTTCGATATGTTTATGGTACTGACCGAATTGCTTTGAAACCATCAAGTATCAAAAAAATGCCCTGTCATTCGGTACCAAATTTCGATACCTAAGGAGAAAATCTCATCAGCATCAGTGGGCCAATAAGCTTGCAGCATGCTTGTACCAAGATCTAATAATGCTGGTGATTGGCTGTCTAATGTTACACGCAGTAAAGGCATGCAGGAAAAACACTACATTATGCCGAAAGATGGGGCCCATTGTTTTGTTTTTTTTATTGCCATCTGCGTATCTACACATTTAACATTTTTAAAGAGAACTTTGTGCATGCTGCTTGTTTGCTAGCCAGTGCAGCTAACCTGTACCTGATCGTTGGTGAGTCCGTTCACCACATCTTCGACCGGGATGAAAAGCTCAGTGCATCTTCTCCTCGCCACCGCGGGGATGGAGCCTGAAGCCGAGGCAGAGTGCGTTTTTTTTTTTTTTTTTTTAAAAACCCTGAAGATTTGTGGAGGACAGACAATCTGCCTGTCTGACATAGTATGCGTGATTCACACAGGCTTTAAATGCCAGCTGAGGGAGGTTGCAGTCTTTACTGTGGTTATCAGCTGTGAGACATTGACATTGATTGTCTGCAGCGTTACGTCCTCCTTTAGCCATCATTGTAACCCCAGGATCAGATGCAGACTACAGATAAAATCCTCCTGTATATAAGCATAAAGTGCACAGGCGTCCATCCTTCTGATCATATATGTGCTGATCTGACTCACTCACGGATGACTTGGCAGGGTCACTTTCCACACACACACACACACCACCTCAAGACATGTATGTAGCTGCGCTTTTATAACAAAGCACTGCTCCTTATAGGCTCCAAAGTGGATGATCATTCACTTATCTTTGTGACTTTAGCATTTGTACTCCAGAGGGCAATGCTACAAACTGCTTAAAGTTACTCTATGTATAGTATGACTGAATACTGTGTGTTACAGAAGCGGAGAATTGCCCTCAAACACAGTACCAACACAGGAGCTGCAGTGCAGCAAGAATATAAAATACATTGAGGCTTCCATCGAAAGCAGGACAAACTTAATGGCTACATGCAAGTGCCCACATGACTGTATGGTTTTGTATGGATCCATCTAAGCATGCTTTAACATAGTAGCTATTTGAGTTTCTATAGGAAGACAGAAGGAAGACTGACACCAATAGTCCATCGCCATCTTTCTTTTTCTGCACAAACACACTCACGTTACATCAGACTACCTACACAAACCCATAGTGCTTGCGCGGTCGAGCATGAGAATAGCGTCAGGTTTCCTGAGGCGTGAAGGGTTAAAGTCACACTGTTTATTCATGTCTACATATATGCCGTTGGCCTGCCCATAGTCTGTGTCACAGACAATCATTGTGGAAGTTCAAGTGTTTGTTTACCAACTGATTTCTGTGTCCCTGAGGCAACAGCAGCTACGATCTAAGAAGAGAGGGCTTCTATGTGTATTAAGGTAACAGCACTTGTTTTGACCCTGTGTGTCAGTGCAATGTGTCCAGGTGTTCCACAGTGAATCAACGTGCCATCTGTACTGTTACATTAACCTTGATAAACCATGAGGCTAACAGCAGGCAGCATGTCGGACTGTGAAGATGTGATGTGAAATACTGCTCGCAGCAGTGCTGTAACATTCAATGTGTGCATTTGCCTGCGGACAATTGTTACTATACCATTATTGTTTTATCTTCTCAGGGATCCAAAGTGTGATCAATTTAATCAAGAAATAAAAAAATGTAAAAAAAATCCTATAGCTACTGAGCATTTTCGCTGCTTCACTGCCAAGCGAGTCTATGTCTTTTCCATGTGTGAGAGGC